>NC_134488.1:55610839-55910839 GCF_040206685.1 Ascaphus truei | reverse complement strand
CTATCTGTACGTTGAGGTCCTCGGACCACTTCTGCATATACTGGATTGGGGGCACTGTTGCCGACTCCATCCCCCTATAGCTCTCTGAGATCAGTCCTTTCTGATAGGAGCCTTTGCGACAGAGGGATTCAAACCTGGTTAAGGGAGGAAATTTGGCGCTCGGGGCTAGAGAGAGGAGCAAATGTCTAATTTGCAGGAACTTGAATAGGTGGAGGCCTTGGTGGTGATATTTATCTCATAGTTCCTGGAAAGATAGTATCCCCTCACTCTTCAGGAGATCTGCAACCAGGCTTATGCCTAGACCTTGGAATTGGTCGAATTGTTTTTTGGAGCACCCGGGCCGGAAGTGCGGGTTTCCAAAGATAGGGGTAAGTTGAGATGGGGTAGCTAACAGGCTATACTTCCCTTTGTTTTTGAGTCATACTTCCCATGTGTACCTCATTGCCCCCAGAGCAAATCTCTGTGGTCCCCCCTCCCTTCCTGCCAGGGACCAGAGGTGGACCTGGAGGGTGGCCGGCTCGCCATGGTGGGATTCGATTGCTAGCCAACATGTAGTGGCTGGGTCATAGTTCCAAACCACAGCCTGTTTTAGCTGGGCTGCTGAATAATATCTGATCGCGTCGGGGACCCCCACCCCTCCTCTTGTTTTAGGGGACAACATTACTGATCTGGGTACTCTTGGTCGTTTATCGTTCCAAATAAATTGGGACATACAGTAAGGGCCTGGATATTTTTTAGAGCTGCTATAGGGACGGGGATAGGGAGTGTTTGGAAGAAATAGAGTAGTCTCGGAAGAATGTTCATCTTAATTGAGACAATTCTTCCGAACCAGGAGATTTGGAACTTTTTCCATGTCTCCAGGTCTTTTTTAATTTGGTCAAACAGGGGAGGGTAGTTGTATTGGTATAGGGAGCCGTATGTGTTAGATATTCTAACTCCTAGATAATTAATGTGTGTGGTGCTCCATCAATATTTAAAGTTAGTTTGAAGGAGCTGCCATTCTTGGGTTGGGAGGGATACGTTGAGTGCCTCTGATTTGTCCATATTGACTTTATAGTCTGAGACCGTGCCAAATTGATGGAGTGACCTTTGGAGATTGGGGAGGGAGACGTGGGGGTCCGCGAGGGTCAGTAGTAAGTGTTGGATTTTAAAATTTTATGGACTGTTTTTTCTTGGTTAGTGTTTATGTTGTATTTTGGATCATGAAATCGACATAGCATTTAAAAAAAAAAAAAAAATTAACATCTCCTGAACAGTGGACTTTTTGCATTAAAATCTGCACAATCCTGCTCTGTGTAGAATTTAGAATAAACTATAAAGTGAGAAAATTCCTGTGTTTTATTACTACATATAGTACAGCAGTTGTGGGCAACTTCCATCCCACGGATCCTGATATATTGAAACTGATGTGTGAATCAGATCATATCACATGCCCTAAAATGACTGACAGAACTTTAGATGGGATTTTATGTGTTGCAGTTACCATTTTTGAAGCATTGGTAAAACAAAGGCACTATACTATTTACCTGAATGAAAAACAAGATGGGCCACACACTAAGCAGTGCTACTCCATAAAACACCTGCCTGTACGGCTTAGTAAATAAAGCCATTTACAGACCATTCATTGCATGAGATGTAAGGTGCCTTTAGCCCAGATCCCTTATGGCGTATCACCCATTTCATAAATATAGCCCTTTTAGGGCCCATTCCCTTGAATGGCGCTGTAAGATGTCTTCCAGCATAGAAGGTGCATTACGGAAGGTCTTTTGTGTACAAGAATGTGTGTATCCGAAAGTCTTTTTTACCATTAAGTTTCAAATAAGAAATGTGTGTATAACGTATATTTAAGATCTAATAGAAAAACTATGCTGCCTCTGACAAAACAGTGTTAATCTACAGTATAAAATTGAAGTTATGAACTTCAGCATTTTAATAAGTGTTGCAAGTTTTATGGTATTTTTGTTAGTATCCACAATCTATTTATCTGCATATAGTTTTCAGTACAAATGTAAGTGTTTCTCCAGATTTATTTTCATTATTAAAAAATAAATGAAATAATTAGTAATATTTTTCTGCATTCAGTGTTTAACGGATGCTCGTATGTTGTTTGCGGAAGTAGATATGATTCTTTATGGGTGCGTTTTATGTCACATTTATTGAGAGCTTTAAATATAAATGTAGATGGAAATAAATAATAGATCTTTACACTTTTCTGTGTCATCATAAACTGAAACTGAAACTCCAATTATAGCTATCCATGAAAAGGTAATCTGCTGGTTTATATACTGTAGGTTGTTTGTTATATCACTATAACTGCAAGAGATTTTGTTTCCAATGTCTAGTATGATACATATTGCAGCGATTGCAAATCAGGGGCATGGATCTGCATTGACAATGCAGGATTGTATCGTCCTCATCTCCCCATTCCCAATCCTATGCTTACCTTCAAATACAGTCCGACAAGTTCTATTAAAGTACAGAGTTGGCCAGACTACTCGGGATGGCAAACACCAGGCAGAACGCAGAGGTTAATAAACACAAGTTTATTTGTCAAGAACAAACAGGGAACACCACAAGCACAATCAGAGCAATAACACACCAAAACAGGGAATACGGGGGACTCTTAGCTCATCAGGTACAGGACGCTGCCCAAGCTACAGTAGCTTACCCTGGATGCCACCTCAATAGTCCATTCCTGGATCCCAGTGACTCGGGATTACTGATCCTGGTCACACAGTTCTTGATACAGTTGGTCACTGGACACCAAGACCAACCAAGAACAACTGTGGAGCTCTGATCAGCGTTGGCTTGTATACTTTCCCTGTCTCCATATGGAAACATGAGAACCGGGGCCAACCAATCAGCAGAGGTCATTATGCCACTGAGTTAATGAGGAACGAGGGGGGTGTCCATAATGGACCAATCAGGAGTGGGGTCGGTGCCATGGGATGGCATGAGGGCCGGGGTTTAGGAGCATGGGAAATTGGAGCTGGCTACACCCCTGGTCCCCAAATTCAGCTTCATACCTCACTCTCTGGGAGAGAACAATGATTTGACCTTGGAGTAAGCAGGCTTAAGCTTTATTTTGGGAACGCCATGCTGCCCTTGTCATCACAAGGTCTTTTGCCTTAATATCCATATAATTTTCAGCATTTGCCCTAAACAAATTTGACTATTTGTCTATTGTATAATAACTAAGTGAATATTGTGCAATACGCACCTCTCTGTATAATATATGTAGGACATATTTCAGAAAAACTTTATACACACATGAATCCCACCAAACACAGCACAGAGCTCTTCAGGGACAGATGTCATGCAGACTATTTATTGGCAATCACTGGTTTATAATACAGTTTCACGTGGACCAGTTTAAAAATCTGGCATCTGCAGCTGTGTACAATTTACTGCATAATATGTCATAACATCAATTAAAAAAGTAAAAGTACATAAGTACTCAATAACTGACTGCTATGAAATCACTTAGTGATTACTCCAATAATTATTGAAAAGCCAAAAATTATTGTATTTTATACATCAAGAAATTGTACACAAACTAAAAATCCAACATTTCCAGAAACAAATGAAATGTTGGATTTAGTTTTGTCCAAAATATAAATTTGTTCATGTTTTATAACCCCTACCACTAGTTCCGAACCTCAATGCTAAAAGCCCATTCTTAAATTGGCAAGGACTTGCTAACAGCATTTTAAGCTTTTGGCTTATTCATGCTTTCTTTTCTATATGACGAGAGATCTGTGGATAGTTAGAAGTTTACACTGCATATATTTATACAAACTGCCATTTTAATATTTAGCTTGGTTTTAACATCCCCCCCATAAAACTCACTGTTCTACCCTCATGTCGAATAACCATATTGTTCTTCCAGCAGAGAAAGGGAGTTAAACAAGACCCTTAAGCACCTATGTATGTCATAATAGTAATAAAAGGCATTCATTTAATTTCCACTATACACAGAAGTTTAAGAGGAGGAAGTCGCTCTCTCACCTGCGTGTGAAGGCTGTTGGAGGGCAGGTTTGGGGAATAAGGTCCCCCCAAGTCATTTCTGAGCAGATTATCGCTGTGCATTTTGGTTTTTAGGCAGGTAATATACCGGTTGCAAAAGTCCTTGCACAGCTCATTCACCTTCTCAAGCTCCAGTAGGTGGATTCGCAAAACCTGGATGGCTTTTACCATCTAAAAGTTGAAAGGTAAATGAAAACATAAATATAGTAAAGATGATTGCATCTGAATTTACCAGGTCACTCTGCACTGATGACAATTTCATAAGTCAGAAGGCTGGGGTTAACAACTTCCAAACAAGGGTGATTCATATTTAAAGGTGATGTCCACGGTATATGACGAGGCTTCATACGGCAGGGGTGTAACACCCACGTAAGCAAAAAAGCATGGGTTTACAATTTCAACCGTATATAACAAGACCAAAGCATGTGTAGAAAAACAGGAATCTTTGTACTGTACATGTGCAATTGTGCATTTGCAAGTCTGGGTATATCACTGTACATATAGCATCAGCCTGGCTGAGAAGACTCATAAAAGCACAGTGCCTGAATGAGGTATACACAGAGTTCACAGTCAAAGGTTTGGTACCTGATGCACTAGGAAATAGTGACACATTAATTAGTGTATGGTTGCAGACTTTTGACTTGAACCTGCAATTGGACATGTTTTCTAAATACAGATCACTTCTCTCTCTAGCTATAAAATGTACTGTACTAAAAGGCGCAATCTTATACAGTACATCTATTTTGGAAACATGTTTTTGTTATTGTCACCTTGAAATATCATTTTATGCTCAGAAAAATAACTCCCACCATTCAATATTTTTTGTAGCAATATTACCACTTTTGAGGATAGGCTGAAGATGTGGCTCAGTAAATAATGGAACTGACACTGAAAACAATGACACCAACTTTGAAGCATGGGAACCTGCTTTAAACTCCAATATCCGCTGCTTGTGACCTTGGGCAAGGCATTATCTCCCTGTGCCACAGACACCAAACATATTGTAAACTTGACTGGGCAGAGATGGTTAATGTAAAATGAAGTGTACTGTACAATACTGATTACTGCGCACTGTATTGTGACTGAATCGCTTTCAGTTCGATTGTGAGAAAAGTGCTATATGAAACAAAGTTATTATAATTGAAACAAATTACTCCTTAGGAAGTTCTTCAATATATTGTTACATGATTATTCAGAGAACAAAAATGTTGCATTTTTAGTGACATTTAATTTTCCTCCACACTCTTTTTTTGTCATTACACCTTTCATAAAAATGTGACTCCAGACAATGCCACAATATAAAGTTTAATGAAATATTATAGGCACAGTCACTGACTATTCATTGGTTATTACAACACTCTGGTTACCAGGAACAATTAACCCTTTCATTCTGTGGCATAGCAAGGCATGCGCAGGCCCTCTGGATTTTCTGGGCCCCATTAATATTAATACTGACTGCAATTTTTTTCTCCTTCACCCATCCTCTCCCTGATCCTGTCTCTCATCATCCCTCCCGATCCCCCCTTATTCCTCCTCATCTCTCCCCCTCATCATCATCATCATCAGCCTCTTCTCCCCCTCCTCCTCATTTCTCCCCCTTCCCCTCATCTCTCACTCTCTCACAATCATCTCTCTCCTCCTCCTCATCTTCTCTCCTCCTCATCATCACTAGCTCTCCCCGTCATCATCATTATCAGATCTCCCCCTCATCACCATCAAAAGATCTCCCCCTCATCATCCTCATCTCACTCCCCCTCAGCCTCAGCCTCATCTCACTCCCCCTCATTATCATCCTCATCTCTCCCCTCATCTTCAGCTCTCCCCATCATCATCAGATCTCCCCATCATCACATCTCCCGCTCATCATCATCATCAGATCTCCCCCTCCTCCTTCATGCCTAACTTTGGGTGTTAACTGGTAACAGAGACAGGCGGGGGGAGATGATATGTGCCGGAGGCGGGCCCACGGCATTAATCAGAAGGTAAGCTGATAGAGGAATCAGCACTTGTTACACAGACAGAGCAGGACAGCACGAGGTGAGGCGCGTGCTCTAGCAGCAGACACCGGAAGTAAAAACACTTCCGGGTCGGATCGCTGGGGCACACTCCTCCCCGGTTGTCCTGCTCTGTCTGTATAGCAAGTGCTGATTCCTCTACCGGTTTACCTTCTGATTAACACAGGTGCCCGCCGCCGCAAACCGTCTCCCTCCAGCCTGTCTCTAGAGGGGTGGGGGAGACCGGGCCCCCAAAGAGTGCGGATCCCCGGGCTTTAGCTATAAACAATTGTGAATGAGGGAAGGCAAATTGAGACGAATGTGAAAAATCTGCAACATTTAAAGATACAATCTATAATGTGTACCAAAGTATGGTATCAAAGTATGAAAAATAGCCAATGCATCCATATATACAGCTATTAAAGTGGCAATAACCCCAAAACAAAAAAACAAAAAAAATGAAGTAATAACATAACATGGTAGTTCCTAATGTGCCGATCTATTCCCAACTTTTCATTTTATCACAATCTTACTTTTTGCTGCGTTTTTCCGTTTATTATTTCACTTGCATCTGCGGTTACCATAACAACCCATGCTGTGTTGTGGAGTGTGAATGGTTACGCCCATTTTAGTCTCCCTGGGAGACACCTTTTCAGCAACTGATAACTCCACGATTCAAACACCATCACTTAAAACCGATGGGATTGTTAAAAAAACGGTAGGGAGTTTGCAATGTTAAAAAGAAAACTATTTATATATATATATATATCCCTCCCATCGGGCCATCCGCCCCCCCCTCCCATCGGGCCATCCGCCCCCCCCCTCCCATCGGGCCATCCACCCCCCCTCGCATCGGGCCATCCGCCCCCCCCCCCTCCCATCGGGCCATCCGCCCCCCCTCGCATTGGGCCATCCGCCACCCCCCCCCCTCACCCAAATCTCTCCCGGCCTCCGTGACCCCAAATCTCTCCCGGCCTCCTGACCCCCCCCTCACCCCATGCGGCGTCGGTGTGCCGCCTTTACGGACAGTCTGCCGATCTGTCAGCTGTTAAGGAAACCCCTGATGGCCAGCTCAGTTGTTAGCAGGGGAAATCCCCTAACCGGCTCTTCTCCCTGCTCTAAGCAGGGGAAATCCCCTAACCGGTGCTTCTACATCCTATCAGTGAATACTGCGGCATCGGCGTCCTCCTCTGGAGGGGGCGCGGCCCCTTCCAGAGGCCCTCCTGCCGTGCGGAGGCCCCCGTTGCCATGTGCGACCCCCTGCCTTACGGGTGAGTGTTTGTGTGTGTGAGTGACACACTGTGAGTTTGTCTGAGTGAGTGTGTCTGAGTGAGTGAGTGTCTGTGTGTCTGTGAGTGTGTCACCCTCTCTCCATCTCCCTGTGTCACCCTCTCCCTGTGTCACCCTCCCTCTCCCTGTGTCACCCAGCATCTCCCTCTGTCACCCTCTCCCTCTGTCACCCTCTCCCTGTGTCACCCACCCTCTCCCTCTGTCACCCTCTCCCTGTGTCACCCACCCTCTCCGTCTCCCTGTGTCACCCTCTCCCTCTCTCTGTCGCCCTCTCCCTCTGTCGCACTCTCTTCTTCGCTCTCTCTGTCGCACTCTCTTCTTCGCTCTCTCTGTCGCACTCTCTTCTTCGCTCTCTCTGGTGCACTCTCTTCTTCGCTCTCTCTGTCGCACTCTCTTCTTCGCTCTCTCTGTCGCACTCTCTTGTTCACTCTCTCTGTCGCACTCTCTTCTTCGCTCTCTCTGTCGCACTCTCTTCTTCGCTCTCTCTGTCGCACTCTCTTCTTCTCTCTCTCTGTCGCACTCTTCTTCGCTCTCTCTGTCGCACTCTTCTTCGCTCTCTCTGTCGCACTCTCTTCTTCGCGCTCTCTGTCGCACTCTCTCTTTGTCTCTCATTCTCTGTGTGTGTGTCTCTCATTCTCTCTCTTTCTCTGTGTGTCTCTCTTTCTCTCTCTGTGTGTGTGTGTGTGTCTCTCTCTCTCTGTGTGTGTGTGTGTGTGGGTGTGCCGCTCTCTTTGTGTGTGTGTGTGTGTGTGTGTCTGTCTCTCTCTCTCTCTGTGAAGCGCCGGCGTCCAGACACTGGTTAAGGGGTTCAGGAAACTAGTAATTCACATCTGGCTTTTATTTCTAGATCCGACATTGAGACACACACACACACACACACACACACACACACACACACACACACACACACACACACACACACACACACACACACACAACTAATTGTAGTATAATGTAATACAATAAATACATTTATGTAAAAAACTAATGTTGTTCTGACTAGGAATTTATTAAATGTATTTTATTTATATATTTTATTTTAAAGCGGGGTTGGGGGCGGGGCTAGGGGCGGAGTTGGGGGCGGGACTAGGGGCGGAGTTGGGGGCGGGACTTGGTGGCGAGTAGATTTTTGGGTGATTTGTCGAACACTGTATATATATATATATATATATATATATATATATATATATATATAGTAGCACAGATTGCTGTTTTTTCGGACCAAGGAGCAAAACACTTTATCAGCTTCTAGCCCCAAAATGTGGACATTTCTGACTGCCAAATGTAAGCGTATGCCGCCTGCAGTAGAAATATTTCCTTCCAAACACTATTGCATATGATTCATTTGTGAGACCAAATTTTAGATCTCATTCTTTGTCTGTGAATTCATCCTTATTTATTTCAATTTTATTTTCAACGTGCTACTCACCAAGAAACTCAGTAATAGAGCGCGTGTAGGAACTTAGGGAGGACACCCATCCCAGACCTACGACTGGGACCTACCGAAAGAAAACATACCTGTATAGGGGAACGACAAGGAAGACTAACAAAGAGCAGGAAACATTAATGGGGGCAGAAAAGCTGTATGCCAGGGTATTAGGTCTGTTTGTGAGACAAGTACAGGCGGCCCCTTGCTTATCCGCCGTATTCCATCCCGCAAACCGCCATCGGATAGAAGACTGTCGAATTGCGGGTCCATGTTAATCCGTGGTGGTGAGTGTCAGATAAATGGTTCCGACGTTGGATAATGTGTCCAGCGGACTGCATTACGCGATATACAGTATTCTCACCCACACAGTTTTAACGAAGCAGAGTCTGTAGCGCACGCCTTGTGACCTTGCCTGTTGGAAAGTTACTCTCAATTCCAGACTTCCAGATTTTAGTTTTTGGATTGGAGGCTCTTCGGAGCAGGGACCGCCTTTCATGTTTTCTCATATGGTGTTAACTTACTTGTATGTTCTATTTTTGTATTTTATTGTCCCTCTTCCCACATTGTATTCCACCATGGAATATGTTTGCACCATAAAAAACAAAAAATAATAATAAATCAGAAATGCCACATCTACTGAGGGTTCACTTGTATGCCAACTTGCCCTTACCCTATACTTTATATTGTATGTACAAGAAGAGTGTTGAAAGATACAATTAACCAACATAAATGTAGCATAAACAAAATCTGGCTAAGTACTTATAGAGGGAGAGCAAAAGTTAGTTTCACAGGCTGCAGCCATAGTAGGGGAGACGTCACCAGCGTCTAATACAAAATAGCTACAGTCAATGCGCACGGCCATTGTGCGCGTGCGTGTAAGAGATGGCGCTGCAGAAACTTGGGCAGACAAATACATTTGATTTTTTTGGGCACGATGGCCAGTCACGTGCGCGGTTCAGCCAATGAGGGTGAATCGCTCACGTGACGTCACCGACACGCTGCACGTCATACGCTCCGTCTCCTACACTATAGGCCAACAATTGCAAGAGAGGTAAGCGTGCCTGACATCACTCACTCGATCGCAATTACTATGTCCGAGGCCTTACATTTCAAGGATACATACCAATATGGAGTATAGTTCGTGATTGGTTTAAATTCTAACTTTAAATGTAATTGTTTTGGATTGACGAATTGCATCCTTATTAACCATGCATTTAATCAAATAAAGGGTAATCTATTACTTAGTTTATTTTATAAACTTAAAAGTTTCCTTTTTTTCCCCTTTTTGTATCTGTAGTGCTTGGAGTCCCATTGGGAGAATAGCTCTATATAAATAAAGTTATTTATTACTGGTTGTGATTGGTGTTTAAAAAAATAAATACATAAATAAAAAAATTATATATACAGTATATTATATGATTTATTTAGTAAGATTATAAATGGTAAAACAGGTGATGAGTTTAACCTCTGCTGGAAAAACATCTGGGTGTCAAAATCAGTTCAGAAAAAACATATACATATATAATCCACACATTTATTTTTGCCAAATCGATAAGTGAATGGCATGTGACTTAAAGCTGCAGTTCAAGCAATATCCTACGTGTGTGTGTGTGTTTTTTTTAAAATCAATCAGTTCTGTACTATGAGAAAATACTTGTAGCATTTACACAATAAAAAAAACAATGTTAAAGACATTTTAATGTATTCTAATGTAACAAGCATTTTTGTTCCTATAGCAACCATATACAAAGTCACACCCCCTTCCCCTTCTGAAACAGAATCACCTTTTTGAGCCCTGCCCTCTCTAGCAGTGAACTAATTGAATCTAGTGCCTGCCTGGTCACATCATCTTCCTCAGAACTTTGGCTATCAGTGCAGCAGAAGATTACCCAAGATGCATTTAGTGAACCCCCAGCCGAATTTCAGCAATCGATTACAGGAGAACGGATTGATCAGCAACTTAGCCAATCACTTGTCAGTGTGCAGATTGTATTGATGCACATATTGAATGAAAACATAAAAATACAATTGTTTAAAAAATTACAACTTTAAAAACATGTAAAAAAATGCATTATAGATGAGCGAGCTGCAATGATCTTTAATGTGCCTTTATATTAATATAAAGGATGAATTCAAATTTTGATGGATAAATTAGGCGGTCATTGCATGTACCTAAATACTGTATACTACCTCGGTAGTAACGAATCTTGTTACTTAATGCTGCATCTTATTAAGTCACATACAGCTTATAGAAAACTTTATAATGCAATATATTTTTAGAACTGTTTAAATAATTTCATTGAGTAATTAAAATTAAAAATTCGCCAACCGTGAAAAAAAAAAAAAAAAAAAAAAAAAAAAAAAATAAACATAGTGGTGACATGAAAAAATAAAATATCTTCCCACAAACTTTTTTTCTTGAAACAGTGACCTTCAATGGATTCCAAATGTCAATGAAATACAGGGTACAACCTACAGAATTAGAGAAGACCCTTTTAGCAGTGATTCCCAACCAGTGGAATGGTCAGTACACAACCCATGGGTACACCCTAGTGTGGTATCTTCCAAGAGAAACTCTGATACCAGCATTTCCTGAGAGTATGTATGTATGTCTTTATTTATATAGCGCTATTAATGTACATAGCGCTTCACAGCAGTAATACACGTGACAATTATATAAATAACAAATAATACAAATAACAGATCATGGAAGTAGTGCTTCAGACATAAAAATAACATTTAGGTGAGTGAGATATATAGCTGAAAAATTTTCAAATACATTATTTAAATAAATTTTACCTATTTTATTTACAAATTTTGCAAGTATCTCAGGTGTGTCCCCAGGTGTTATTGCCCCACGGGGGGTGTGGAATAATTAATTTGGAGGCATATAAGGAAATGTGCCCTCTCTGCGTCTCTCTGCGCAAATCAGGCAAAAAGCGTATACGAATAAGAAGTCAATCCATAATATTTATGCATAGATACATCTTAAAGAATACTGAATTATAATTTTTTTATTGGGTCAAATTGCATGCCATTTTTTTAATGAATAGGCGCCTAAGACTCAGTTCGCTGTGATGGATAGAAAAGCATTATATGAGAGAAAACACAATATCCACACTAAAGGTATTTATAGAGTTAAGTTAAAACCAGATATGCCTTGAGACTTTAAAATGCTGAATTTATGGCAAGTTCGGTTATGTAGGAATGATGAAAATAAAATAATCTTGGTAACTGCTGCTCTGGAGTATGTGTTTGCATGCCGACATTATACATATATATATATGCGTCTTCCATACATACGGATACAAATACAAACATAAATCTCACAATTATCTCAGTTCATTTGCTGAGGTCTCATTTATGTTCCTGCTTGGCCGAGCAGTATATCTGTCCTAGTGAAGAGTTACAGTCCAATGTAAGACGTGCACAGGGTTGTAAAAAACACAGATGCTGAATTAATTGACTGCATGGCACTCTGCGGCTGATTGAGTTGATAATGGCAAGATCTGACCTTTTTCTATTTTCTAATTATGTGCATCTCGGCTGTGAGGAATACACGATTTTCGTTCTAATGATGGCTAATGTCGCTGGCCTTTTCATCATCTTTATGCCAGAACAATTTCTCAGAATTTACATGGAAGGAGCAGTGTTACAACACAAGGTGGGAACATGAAGTTGACACAAGAATGAACACAAATAATTTATTTTCTTATATATAATAAAAACATTACTGCAACACAATTTTTTTCAGGATTTAAAAAATACATCGGCAGTGTGGAACAAACAGGAACATGTTAATGTTTGTATATTTACTCTCTGTTGGCAAACTTGTCACAGGATTCATATTTCAAACTGCAAGGAGCATATGGCTAGGAGTTGAAATTGAGATTTGGAATAAGAGAAACATAATGTTGAAAGTTTAATCTCTCCAGTGTACGGCCACTGAAAGGAATTATTATATTTAAAGTAGACGTGACTTGATAGTAATAATATAATGTAAAACGAGCAGAGGTATTGCGACACTGGGACCTGATAAGACCTGAAAGCAGGGCGACCCAGCTAGCACAGTCCCTCTAAGAGCTACAACATTGTGTTGCTCTTTGGTTTCTGGGGCAGAATTTATCCCAGGTCTGTGGTGATTGGGAACATCTAAGTTGGGCTTTAAAACCAATGGGAAGAGCAACTCCCTACTGCATGCATGCTTTTCTCCACTCACTGAATGAAGACAGCAGTAAACATCCAGTCTAGCTTGGATGGAAGAGAAGAGAGCAGAATGGAAGAGGGAAGGGAGAAGTTGGAATAATGTGAAAGAAGTAGCAAAAAGAATATACCTTGAAATAAAGGGGGGGGGAAAAGATCAAATTGAAGAAAAAACCCACAAATAAATAACAGAAAATGAGTGTGAGAAGAGACATTAGTGGGAAAGCAGACAAAGAGGTTCATAGTGGGAGAGAGAAGGAAGGACTTACAGGTGGTATTAAAAGACCAAAGAAGAGACACAAGAAGGCATGACAATTACATTATGCATGCAAAGGGACAGCACTGTTGGAAAACAAGGGGCAGAATACATGAGTCCAAGAGACCGGTATCTGCAATAGAAAAGCTTTTAGTTTAATACTAGGTAGTTTGTTCAAAAGATTTAATGTGCTTAATTTAAAACAGAAGACTCTACATCTTTTTAAAGGGTCTAGTAAATATAATGTAACCCCACTTCTGGGAGTTATTATATTCAACTGAGGAGTTAAAGAGGATTTAAAGAATTAACTCGGAATAATGTCCCTTTTCACAGTATGTTGCGAAGTAACCAGGAAGGGGGCTGATTACTCCTCGTTTCTAGCACATGCTGGGTTGGTCACATGGTTCAGCAGAGATTAAGCTCTGCCCCTGTTCTGCACAGAGACAAGGAGGTCGAAGATAAGGTATAAATAGGAGAGTATTAGAACTTCACCCTCAGATCCCAGGAGGAAGTCTCATCTGTAAATATTTAAGTAGACTAAGTACAGCTCAACCCCGTTATAACGCGATCCGTTACAACGCAAATCCGCTTATAACGCGATGCAAGCGTGGCTCCCAATTTCCTATTTATGAATACTTTACAACACGAATATTGGTATCGTAAATACTTTAATGTACAATGTATACAGTAGTACATTATTCTAACGCGATCTGCTTATAGCGCAATGTGATTCTTTGGACCCCAAGCACAGCGTTATAAGGGGGTTGAGCTGTATGTAGTTAGTTAGAATAGAGCCCTTTATTGTTTTATAAGGTAGGGAAGTGTCCTTGTAGTCAGGCTCCATAAAGATTTAGGAATCCAAATATGGGAGGCCCGTGTACCCTATGGGTTATCCCCAACCTGTAGCCCTGGGACTATTCTGATAGAGAAGAAGGCAGACGTATGGTCTGAAGCCCTATCCCCGTGGTTAGCATATCCAAGGGAATAAGAGGAGTCAGTAAAAATGGACCATGATCTTTGTTACCACATTCAGGAAACATAGTAGAGAGAGTAGAATAATACAGTGAAATAAATCAATTATCTACAGACAGGATAGACAGAGTAGCCCAAGTAGGGGCCCTGAAATAAGTGATTACACAGTACCTAAACTAAAGCGATCAGAAATATATTGTTCATGTAACATCTTCAAAGGATGCGCCTCTTCAGGGATGCAGTAATGCACCTGGAATGTAATCTATGAATTATCAATAAAGCCTGTCCTGTTCATAACTATAAAGTTCCTGGCGCCTATCTTCAACATCTGCATATACACCCAGACTGCGCGGATCAGCACCCCTGACAAAGGTAATGCACCCTGAGCAGCCCACATCACAGATACCCATGTAAACTCCCTTGTAGCCGGGCACGGAGGGATGCATAAAATCAACTGTTTACACATATACAGTATATGCATGTTATTGATGCACTGAAGGTCTGTATTGGAAGAAAGTAACCAGAAAAAAGAAAAAACAGACCTGGGTAAAGATGTGACAAAGTGGCAACATTTACGGAAAATATTTGAAATAAACGTTCTGCAAATCAAAGTTGCAAAATTTGGCATTGCTTGAAAACGTCGTTAAAAAAAGAACATTTCGGCCTAGAATTAACAGTGTGTGGAAGCCTTCACTAACAAAATCCCTATTTCAGGATCTGGATTAAAAAATTTGACGAATTACTTGCAAACAATGATGAATTGCAATCTTTTTCACGTGGTTTACAAACTCCTGTGAAAGTTTTGCACGACTAGTTCTGAGTAAGTCCAAAACAAGACCGTAAGGGGAACTAATGATGATAACACAATGTCGTTTTCCTTTTGATCTATGTAATGTACCAAATTTGTTTATGGTAATTAATATTAAACCAGGGCTGGATCATTGTCACATTGTTGCATGGACTTAGCAAGCAGGTGTGATGTACAGAGCAGAGAACAACTGAAGCAGGATCTTGTTAAAGTCTTAATTTGAAGTGAAAAGCGGTTACTAGGAAAGTAACATTTTGTCCAGCATTTAATTTGTCTCCTGCTCCTCCTGCCACTGCTCCTTTACACACAGCGAGTCTTTGTGTGGACATGTATGATATGTTATACAGCAGTAGTTTTTTCTGTGATTGGTTCATTAATTCACACGCGTGTTGTATACATACCTGCTGTTTTCATTCAATCAGATTATGGCACTGCCTATTTAGGGATCAGCTGCGTGTGAGGGTTTTGAGCTCTTTGATAAAGTCCTTCCGTCAGGACGAAACGCGTCAGAGTTTTTTCCTTCACTCATTGCTTGGTTTGATTATGGAGAGCTGTGACCGCCAAGAATCCCTTTTCCTTTTTCTATACCAAGTTACTGGCAGGAGCACACCGACACAATTGCAGCTTGGAACAACGCTGTCTTCTTATCAGCATCATCCGGCAGTCTGTCATCATACTGTGAGTACTTTCCAGCTGATTTATGCATCGTGGGACACGGGGTGGAGGTGAGGATAGCATTTACTGGATGCCGTGATTTACTCTTAGCCACGTCTTTGGACGTGCCTTCCTGTACTTCTACCAGTGTCTTTGCTTTTAGCCCCGCCACCCTGAGTTAGTCTGGTCATGCTTGGAAGATTTACAGCATACTTATCTATTCTGTCCATGACTGCGTGGTTTGTTATCTCTGAGCTCTATGGATTAAAGGACTATTTGCTCTGGTTGCAGCATCAGGCTTTGGGGTTCATTCACCATTTTTTCTACATCCTCCTGCCGCTCGACACCCATTTCAGGTTAGCACCATCAATAAACACTGAACAGGGGAACTGTTGATTATCAGCAGCAGTTCACTATTGAATGCTAATAAAATAATAAAAATGGCGGGGTATATGAAGTAGTTTAATCAATCTGGTACTTCAGGGGTTAACATTGCTTAGAAATTAGGTTAAAAATTCAAGAAATGGTGTTTATGACAGGTAAAGATCCTTCCTGTGTCTGCACTGATCTACAAAGGGGGCTTAATTGGTGGTGGGTGGGGGGATGGATATCAGTGATGGTAAAAGTGAAATATGTGTAGTTTAGAAGGCTGGGGACGACAGTCAGATCCAGGGCTGTCAGCATCAATGAAAATTGTAACATTCTTGAGATACCCCTTGTGCATCACAGAGAGAGGTGACCAACAGGTCATCACTTAGTTGGTGGGCTATATTAAATATGAGAAATGATGGGTCTGACAGCAATTTATAAGAGTAACAAATGGATATCTGTCACCGTTGAGATTAGACAAATCAAATCAGACCACACACTGCATGGGTAAAAGGTGTAAAAGACAGATAACGGTTTCTACGGCGAAAATAAACATTAGACTGTCAAATTTTAGATGCAGATATGCATGTGAAATACACAGACATAACCGTGAAGATGGCGTCTGAGTATTAGGGAAATTAAGCTATGTGTTTCTATATTCAGTCAGACTTTTAAACATCAAGTGAGTAGTTTTAGATGATGAGCAGCACAGCCAAAAGAATTACAACTTCCAACTTGACCAGAAAGAAGGAAAAAAGCGAGCACTCCAAAATAGCAATAAGGTCTGGTTTATTGCAGGCTAGACAAACAGTAATAGGACTACACGAATGCACCTACGCGTTTCGTGCACACAGCACTTTATCAAGGTTGATAAGAGAGGCCTGGAATCCTCTGAGACCCATGCATCCGCTGTGTGTACCATCTGCAGTGACTGCGAATAAAGCACTTTTGTTTTATATACCCCTTCCTGAGTCTTCAGTCAATTGGGCAGGGGGAGTGAAAGAAGTTTGCTTTAGCGGGAGACTGTCTCTGGGAATCCTGGAGCCCACTGAAGCTGGAGGCGCTGACACCATGAGCTGAACATCAGGATAACCAAAAGCCTGTCCTGTTCCCCCACACCATCGCCGACCACTCAGCTCTCCTGCACCCTCACAGGATAGACTGAGACCTGCCCTGTCCTGAGTGAGAGGGAGACGGCTTCCACAACTACCAGCTTGACATCAGATGAGGAGAGATTCCCTGCACCCTACAATTGAGTGAGGAGTGCTGTCTGGAGCTGTGTTCTGGTGTGGTATACCCAATTACCAACTGCTTATATTTTACTTTATTGATGTACGCAGAATATATTTATTTTTACAAGTAAACCTTTATTTTTATTGTACTTCACTATGTGCGTTGTGCGCCTTGTTTTTTTGTCTTTTTCATAGCTCTAGGGGTGCTGGGACACCCCCAAGAAGGGCTGCAGGCGCATCACACGTGATTTATCCACATTCAAGGTTTAATCTTTCTGATTATATTATCACTGTGCACTGCATATTGTGTTTCACTAATTATTAGCTGCGCACCAATCACCTATTTGTTCATCACTCCAAAATAGCAATAAGGGCTGGTTTATTGCAGGCTAGACAAACAGTAATAGGACTACACGAACGCACCTACGCATTTCGTGCACACAGCACTTTATCAAGGTTGATAAAGTGCTGTGTGCACGAAACGCGTAGGTGCGTTCGTGTAGTCCTATTACTGTTTGTCTAGCCTGCAATAAACCAGCCCTTATTGCTATTTTGGAGTGCTCGATTTTTTCCTTCTTTCTAGTCAAGTTGGAAGTTGGATTCTTTTGGCTGTGCTGCTCATCATCTACAACTACTCACTTGAATCTACCTTTGGATGGACTGCACGCCCCTGATGTCTGGAATGTCCACAGAAGCACACAGTAAAGGGCCTCAGTGCCCTGTCATATATGTATATGGATACCTGTGCAACTTTATTTCCTGATGTATTTATACCTGGTTGGGTGTTCATTATAGTGTTTAATCTGTGGTGGGCAAGTGGACTCCACTAGACACGTATCCCTTCCTATTGTATATCTTTTCATCTTTCCTGGACACTCCATTGTCATCTGGATTATTATGCTTATTATATGCTACGGATGGAACTCTCTCTAATTTTTGCAGCATCACACCCCTTTAGACTTTTAAACATCAGAAGAAAACATATTTTTTCCTTAAATCATAAATATAATTCAAGTAGCTGATATACGACAGGGGCGGGTTTATGGTGTTCTCAATGAAGAGAACTTAGAATATAAAGCCCAACTTTTTAATTATAAGTTAGAATTCAACAACGGGGTGTGTTTGGGATGGGACACGTGAATTCTTATCTTTACTGCACCAGTGACCTCTCTGGGAAAAACCTATGACATGTGGTAAAGTCGTGGATGAAGCCGTGACCCTTGTTAGGCGAAATGCGTAGAGTGGGAGTATTCAATCATTACAGAGTACCAGGTGGACGCGCATCAAACTGCTTGCTGACCACAGAGAGGATTCCGGAAGTGTCGCAAGACCCACGAGGAAGCGACGGAGCCGAGACTGCTAACATCAGCGGGGAGACACCTGAGCGCGGGGTTCCCGAAAACAACGGAGCGTCCGAACGGAGGCGAGTGTGGTGAGCGGCAGTATCCAGTGGCGTCTGCCAACACACGATAGTGTTACGTGCCTTTTTATAATTGCATTAGTGTAAGTTCATTTCTTACCTGTTAAATATAGCCCCTGTAACAATTAGTGGGCTACCAATCCTTCTCCTACTGGAGTAAGCCCTGGTAAGGGCAGGCGCCAGTAGCAATCATGGGATTTCCCCCCACCAAGCCCTGCCTGGAGTGATAGAGGTAGGACCCTGACTCTGTAGCAGGCCTGAGACAGAGGGGAGGTCCTGCTGACATCATAAGGGGCAGGGCTGTATCTATTTAGTGGGCTGCTTTAGTGTGTGTGTCTGTGTCAGTTCTGTGGAGGTCAGTCTGTTGGAGAGTTCAGTTGGTGTTGAGTCTGAGAGTTCTGACTGGGAGGAAGAGAGTCTGACAGTCTGTTGCAGTGGAGAGAAAGATGTGACAGTTGTGAGAGTGGAGAGTGCAGGAAACAGGAGAAAGACACTCAGCCATACAGATTAGAGATGATAGCACTGTAGTGCGTGGACCAATTGTCACGGTGAGATTATGGCAGGCTGTATAAGTCACACATAAATATATATAACAGATGATATATATTTATCACTGGGTCTGAACTGGGATGAGTCTTAGATATAATAAAGTGTATTTATTCCTTTGGATAGGTTGGGGAATGAGAAGTATGTAGCATAGCAATTCTCTCGCAATCAGGTAGCCATCAGATGATAAATTGAAGACAAAGGATACAGGGTGGACATCAGTTTATAAACCTTTTGTGCCCTATCCTTAACCTTGAGTACCGTGGATTGGTTTTCAATTAACTCCAGCCAATGGTTAACGTGGGAACACTTTTTGACCCATGCCCCCCGGCTGGTGGGTACATGCGCAGTAGAGCTCTGGGGTCCCATTTCTATAACCCCTCCTCTATATCAGGAATGCCAGCTAGTCTACCAAATGGAGTACCTGGCAGGAAATCCTTTGTTGTGAGGTGTGAAATGGAACACTTGAAGACTGCTCTGGTTTGAGTAGTTTCCACCCTCATGCAAACAGTGGAGGTGACAAAATCCTTTGAAACATACCCAGGCCCTAGACATTGGGTCGCCTTTCTGGCCATATGCTACCCTGGAATGCAAAGGAATTTCCTCTGAGTTTTACCCATATCTCGGAAGACAGTATGTTGGATAAAACATGAACATATCAAAATATCCGGTTCCTTTGGGTCCAGCAGGTCCAAACTTCCCAGTTCTCAATGCCGGAACTGGGACACCCTAGGGTCCAATTTGCGACCTGCTACGACCTGGGAAACCGGAGATACACAAATACACTTAAAACCGTTTTACATTTTAATACACAAATCTCCGCTGTAAATGAAATCATGTTTTTTCACTAAATCCCGATTGAAAACAACGGGCTTCGCCGCCATAGACTTTCAATGACAAACCGCCGCCGTTGGCGGCTATGGGAGTCCCCGCCATAGACTTTCAATGGGGCGATGCCGCCGTTGAAGTCAATGGGAGTTCTCCGCTGTAGCCGGTCAATGGGGTTTGGCTGCCATTGGAGTCTATGGGAAAAATCCCGAACTTTCAAGGGAGTCCATACTCCGTCGGGTGGGTCCCAGAAGGTCAAGGATGGTTCTGCAGCGATGCCGGAGCAGTGGCTACAGACACCCCAAACCCTGACTCTCTGGACCCTCCGGAACCGGAGTTATGGAATACCAAAATTCTGCATTTGACACTTAGCCGTTTTCCTGAGCTGTCTCTGCCACCGCCATTGGAACCTATGGCCCGGCCCGCTCTTATGGGTTCGACCCTTATCAGGGGTCCAGGATACGGGGACCCGGTTGTGGTCGAGTGGGGGGAGGTCTAGGAACTAGGGGCAGAAAGAATTTTATTCCTAGGGGCCCTAGAACTGTTTATTCCCAAGCCACTTGTCGTTGAACTTGACTTGTAAGTGATCAAAGCTCCGCTATTGAAATTGTATCCGCTTTGCGGTTAAGCGGTTTGGACGGCAGCCAACTTGTTCCTGGAAAGCTCTCTCGAGGGTTTCTCCATTGAAGTCAATGAGCCCATTGACTTTCAATGGGAAACCGCCGCTCTCCCTCTCGGACGCCATCTGCTGGTCTTCTCAGGAACTGGACTCCACAGCAAGATTCACCATTAAAATGTTTTGAGCCCTATTGGCGGCCTATGGGAACCAGCAAAATGGTGCCTGAAAAGGCGGGAAAATTACACAAAGGGCTATAATCACTATACAACTATTAACCCTTGTGCTCCCGGATGGATCCCAGTGTGTGTGTGCTGCAGACCAGATGTTACAATAAAACAGGGGAAACAGGGGAATACACATTTACAGGTTATAACAGGGGTTGAATCACAGTTCTGGGTCTCAGCCCAGTTAACTCCTGGTCTCCCTGGTGAGGTCAGGGGATGGCCAAATGGGGTGTAACCCCTTTAATCCCGGGCCACCCCCTTTCTCCCTCTACACCAATGCCCCTCACCCTGCTGAGGGGGTGAGGGGGGAGATCTACCCTCACCCAGAGAGTATATCCTGGAGGTGGGGGTTGGGGTATTGAAGCCTCTAACCAGCCCATCTTGCTAGGGTACAGCCTGGAGGAGAGGAGAGGAGGAAAGGCCTGCAATTATACATTTGGAGTGCACTGCTGTATATGAACTGCTGTGTGCCGCTGTACATGAAGCGTTGCTGTATCATTGTGCAAGGACAATAAAGAGTGCTGCTATTTTATACAAAAGACTGTGTGGAGTTTAAGATCACTCGTCCTGGGACCAGGGCTTCTTCTGGGAGGATCTTAACCTATTCCTATAGGTCTCGCCAGAAGATGGAGGCGCTGCACCACCACTGTTGCTAGAGAAGATGGAGGCATATACCCCAGAAGCCTGGCCCTGTTATCCTCCATACCACCGCGGGAGACTCAGGCCCTCCTGTTCCAAGCAGGTATTCACCACCCAATTACATGTAGCCAGCCCTCAATACACCTTAGAGGCACGATCTGTGTCTGTGGGGGGAACATGGGCTACATAAATATAAACTTTTTTTATACTTTATTGATCTATGGATATTCTTCTCTCATACTGCTGAGGTTCATCTCTCATGATATCCCTGTCTGATGACATTTCCACTCGATGCACACCTTGATCTGACACAAAGACACAGTCTGCCATATTGTTGGAATCGCTTTATTACATCTGATGTCTTGTGAGTAGGCTGCACATAAGAGCCAAGAGTCACGTTGAATAACTATCATGTGCACTATCATCTGCAGTTAGATTTGTGTTTATGTTGTTTTCTCCTATATGCTCCCCCTGGACTGTGAATACACAGATCTATCCCTTGGGACCGTTGAAGACAGGCCCTACCAGGGGGTTTGAGCAGGGAGTGACTATTTTATTTACTGCACTAATATTTTGTATGCACATTTATTTTTAACTTTATTACACTTTTTCCCTTTAAGAATAGTGAGCACATTTTGTGTAACGCACCTTTGAGATCACTTTTACATGGCTATGTGGTAAAGTATAGGAATTTCTGTTTTATCGTTTTAGTTTAAGAACTGTTCTGCATATATTGTAACTATGGTAATAATCTTTTTCTGTAATCTAAAGCACTGTATTTTTATATATAATAAAACAATCTTTAATAAGTATATGCTTTGGGCTATGAATTAACTGTTTGCATGCTTCGTAGAGAGTATTTTCAGACACATTTTGCTACAACAGATTTTTGTGTTTTAAGTGCACCGTTTTTTTCATTAACATGGACCTGACACCCTGACAGATACATATTGCATATTTCTTGGGCGGCGTATAGATATGATTGCAATCGAGTAAGGCCGCGATTATAGTGCCCGCGGCGGCGAACGCAACAAATTCCTGCAATCCGTTGAAGGTGCACAGTGCACGTGACCGCACGGAGGCACGACGGAGAGGCTGAATTCAGGAGAAACAAATGAATTTGTCTCTCCAAGCGACGGCCGTATGACGTCAGCATCACATGAAGAGGTTCAGCCAATGAGGGCAAACCGCTCATGTGACGTTATGGCCACGCCTCCGCCATGCCTCTCGCCTGCAGTGCAGGTTTCGCATGAGCGACGGCAGTGCGTGACATCAAGCGTTTAGTCGCATGTGCATCAACTATAATCAAGGCCTAATGCCGCGGCCATAGTGCAAGCACCGGAGCATGCCACAACACACGCGGCTCTAATGAAATGCAGGGGATCTATGGGGCCAGCAATAGAGCGTGTGAGCGCATACGGCATTAAGCTCGACAGAGCTGCGGATCTTTCAGCGGACAATTTTTTTTAATTTGGTCGCACGACAGCAGGGTAACGTGCGTGGTTCAGCCTATTAGGGAAAACCCCTCACGTGACGCCTCCGCCACGCACGTCACACAATTCCCTAAGGCCACAGATCACTCAAGCTACAGGTGTGCGCGACGCCATGCGCTCAGTCGCGCACGTCTACTATATTCGAGGCCTAAGGAGTAAATATTAACTCATTGAAAGTAACTTGTGAAGGCGAAAGGTTAGTTGGCTAGAGTTCAGCTGTGCGTATTAACCATGGTTGCATATCGAAGTCACGTGCTCACAAGTGTGCTGCTCGTGACAGAAAGATGGTATATGAGGTTGTAGTGAGGGGAGATATTGTTAATTTGAGGGACATTTGCAGAAGGTGAAAAGTGAGTCAAGCTAGACAGCTGTGTATTAACAATCGTCCCATATGCAGGTCACATGCTCACAGGTGTGCCGTACGTGACAGGGATCCAGACAAGAACCGAGATATCACAATGAGCATGCACACCTTATTTGCAAGGGCATTTTAGTGTCATTTTTTTTATTTTATCCATGATCCATTTCGAGAACGCAGCAAAATGGAATTGAGCCACAATTTTCTGGCACATTCAAGAAGAAAAAATAAATAAGGGGACTATGACACCAAGATTTGTGCTCAGATTTTGCCAACATCTCCTCAAAGTAATCCACACTGTTTGATTTATTTGTTGTTGCTGGTATATTCATATTAACTGAACTGGTAAGGGGACAGAGCTAATCCATGGGGTCCGCGATGTGTCGAACAGGGAAGAATATTTGCCCCGTAGACATAACATGGCGGCGGAGTTAGGTTCACTCCCGCGGCCAATAGAAAACCTCATTGAGAGATGAGGTTGCAATTTTCTGTTGGGAAACCCAGAGCCATATTTATAGTTTTTTTTTATGTCACATTCTGACACAACAAACTCAAACATCTCGGGAAACGGGAAGTTTGTGGAGGTCATAGGACCACAGATACGTTCTGCGGGTCCCCGAATCAGGTAAAAAAAAAAAACAACAACAAGGGGAGGAGGGGTACAAGGACTGCTCCTTTAAGGATGCACAGTCTTCCTCATGGACACATTACATTAGATGGGATGCACATTCTAAAGCACAAATCACTGTGGATAATAATCAAAGAAGACGGTATTGTGACATAAATTGCGTCATTTAGGAAAGCATGGCAAGCACTATAACACACCTGCCTGAACATGTTCATTGAGATTTTTAATCTGGCCTGTCTTCTAAACTGGAAATTACTGTATGGTTTGCTAAAAGCAGGCAGTAAACATTTATCTAATAAATCAGTAGTAAACTGCTGACTGCTATTGTTTGCTCCATTGAAACCACATTGGCGTGGTCTTAAACTTCACAAATAATTTTTGCCCTTGAATTGGAAGTCATTTTCTTCAGCGAAATAGTGAGACCAATTAACTTCAACTGTGCTTATGTTTAGTATCGTGTATTGGTTGTCCCACTTCATAAGAAGTACATTTTATTTGTGGATGGTACCATTAGAGCACTTTTTCATGGTAATTCTTACTTTTTGCTGTATGTATGATATATATCCCTTTTGGTTTGTCTTGCCTTGCTAAACCAAGAGGTATTGAGGAAGAGGTATGACATAGTGGTTCAAATGGTTGTAAACACACAAGATTGTGCATTCAGTTCCACTTGCAATCTTGGTCAAATCACTGTCTCGAACATAAAAACTTATTTTTCACCAGTTGCTTGCACCATTGTTTTTTTTTAATCAATTATACCTTACATACAGACGATAATCATGTCCTTTAAAGTTCCAAACCCATCCAAAGTAAATTTGGAGATAAACACATCATAAATAACATCATCTAAATAACAGAATTTATTAACCCTTTGAGTGCCGGAGGGGTTGCGGCACCAGAGTGCCACAGTCACCTTCCGCACTCATGATCATGTGACCACTCCGTCAACGATGACGGAACAAAAGAGTTCTCTTCCGTTCCGCTCCTGATAGATCGTGTTCTGAGCTTCACTTTGCAACACCCCATAACGTAGTAGCGTCACAGCCCACGTGCTTCGGGTCCAGCTGAGGAACATTGCTTCATGGGTCAAGTGAAGACATTGGTGACACAGCTGGATGAGGAGGATGAGCCTTCATCTTGGCAATGGAAAAAACATTTATTGACTATAGGGTACCCATTGATTGCCAATGTGGCTATCTACAGTAGTTGCCGGGGATGGTTGTTAGGCCTCTCGGGGAGGTTGCGGGAGGGTTAACCCCTTCATTACCTTAGTGGTTAGCCACTACAGTAATGAAGGGGGCTAATTATATTTTAGGCTCATCATAGGGTTGCCACCTGACAAAATTTTTGCATGACTGCTCAGAATTTGTACAGTAGGTTTTGATTCCAGCAAAGGGACCTAAATGCTTTTGACAAAATGTAGTGGAGGTGGAAGTATGTAAGGTTTGTACGGACTGAAGATGCCCACAAGTAAAAAGGGGAGTGAGAAGTGATATAAAGAGATTGCACAATGACTGTGAGGGTAATGTTTTAGCTACCCATCACCATTGTGTCAGCCCCAACCAGGTGCTATTTTGTAGTGACCACGTCCCAACTACCCTAGTTTCAAAGTTTGTAAGCCCTACAGTAAATTAAGGGTGAACATGTTATTGTTTCAATATGAATATTATGATGTGGATATTATAGCCTGTCTTTTTCAGATCTGCTACTTGAGCTTGACAAATGCAACATAGATAGTATGCTGGGGATAATGGTGAAAGGCAGGGTTGCAGAGCTGCCAAAGACATGTGAATGTGCTCACAAGTGATCTTTTTATTTGCTATATGCAATACGGTGGAGGTTTATTGTTGCCTTTTTCACCCACCATAACATTATATATATATATATATATATATATATATATATATATATATATATATATATATATATATATATATATATAGACACACACACACACTAGTAGGCTATATGTGCTATTATAATGCAGTGAATTGAAAAGTCCTACCCAAAGGGCAGCCATGGCTCCCTCTTTTTTCTAGTTTGATTAAATAATAAATATTGAATTTACATTTGTTCATATTATTCACTCAGGAGAGTAGTTATAGCATATTCAATAGAGAAAAATAACAATTTCACCAAATAATAAGACTTGTTATGTTCAACATCAATATGTGACTGATTTTTCACCCCTTTGATACTGATGCATGTGGGATTTTGTATACAAAGGAACATTACTAATAGGTCTACTGTGCAAGCAATTAAGGATTTTCTCTTCGCCTCTATCTTGTGGGGGTTGTTTCAGTTTAATTATTCAGATAGTGCCCAATACCCTTACCTACGTTACAAGAAAACACTGTACATGTCCTTTCTATGATCTGTGTCTACAAAATTATTCTGATTGCATCTCAAAAAAGCACGAGAAATTATTCCCATTTACAGTAGTTACAATGTATATGAAAGCTCAAGGTTTTACCAGGTTGTCGAGCTCGGGATCCTCGCTGAAGAAAGGTTTGTGTTCTTGTTCCTGCTGGTGGACAAAATTCTCGATATCCACATCAAAGCTGGCAGAGGTAATGCACTCTGAGCCCTGGGTGGCCTGCTCACACTTCTCAAACAGCAGTGTCAGGAGTGGGAAGAGAGGATGCCTAGGGAAAACAAACAGAAAACATTTACCATTTCTGTTGTGCCACTTGACAAGTTGTGTGTAGTCGTTTCAATCCAATATAGTATGGTGACTTCTGAGGTATTTAAAGTGGCATTTGTTATGTCAAAGATACAAAGCCTGCTCGTTTATGGGGAAACAGGACTGCACCATCGACTTCACAACAGCGTACTCCACTAATGCTATTAATTATTGGTTCAGCAGAAAGAAAAGGAGCAATATGATATATATATATATATATATATATATATGTGTGTGTGTATGTATGTATGTGTATGTATATATATATATATATATATATATATATATATATATATATATATATATATATATACACATACATACATATATATATATATATATGTATATATACAAATACAACTGTATGCTCATCTGCATGTCTTAGGCAGGTCTGCAACCCCACCTTTCACCATTATCACCTAGCATACAGCACTTCCACTGCAGCAAGGGATTCTGGGAAATGACATGCAAATGAGCACGCAGTGCCACTTTTTGCTTCAAAAACCATTTTTAACATGGTTCCCTATAGGCTTAAGCTTGCTGCATGGTCACAGCTTTGAGCACAGCCAGGGTTAAGGTGCATACCCAGAAAACCACCCACAGACATATATATATATATATATATATATATATATATATATATATATATATATATATTAATATATATATATATATACATATATACAGTGGTTGACAAATCACCAGAAAATCTACTCGCCACACAAAAAAATCTACTCGCCACCTAGTACCAAACGTGTGCTGCTTGGGCCAATATTTACTCGCCCGGGGGTTAAATCCACTCGCCCGGGGCGAACAAATGTATAGGTTTGTCGAACACTGTATGTATATATATATATATATATATATATATATATATATATATATACATATATAGTATACAGTATATCTCTTAGGAACCAGGGAACTAAATAGGGAATCCGGCACCTATAAAAGCTCTTATGCTATTACTGCTTTGGAATAGTTTGACCAAAAGTTAAATGACTGTCGATGTAGGTGGGACCCATGCCAATGGTTAGAGCAGCACCATTTCCACGGGAAGTACAATTTGTATCGTGTAAGCAAAGGCTAATGCAATATTTTATACTGGCACAAAAAAATACAATAACATGAGGACAGTTAATCCCCAGAGATAAAAGCACCTGAATATAAGAAAAGTAAAAGCATGTTAAAGGTGCAAGGAACAATCGGACAAGACATTTCGGAAATAAAGTAGTATACTAGGTACCTAAAGCCCCATAGATGGCACCTTTACTTTAAGTTACCATATAGCAAAGCTTGTATAGCTTTAGGATTTACCCAAGAACAGAAATGGAAAGCCAATGAAATCCTCAACTAACAGTTAATTTCATATTTTCCAGATCACCTTTGTCACGTAGATTATGGATTAGTGTTTGTAATTATTATAGTAAATTTTAAACTAAACATCTAAGGAGGCTAGGATTCAAAAATGTGGACAAAAATGGTGTTGATGAATAATAAAAATATACTTTGTACACCAGACACAATAAAAAGTACAAAAATACAGTTCAACATAATATACAGCGGTCTGTGAAGTCTCAATTATTCTTTGGAAAGCAATCTTAGGAAATCACTAAAGCTGGATATATATATATATATATATATATATATATATATATATATATATATATATATATATATATACACATATACACATATATCTCTGTGTTAGCCGAGCTTAATAATAAAAAACGAGCTTTCGAGATACACTGATCTCTTCTTCCGGCGGTGTTACAATGGATAAAGCAAGAAACATTAAAGGACCATTTAACACCTTAAGTCAGCATTGCATAAACTGGGGGGCGCGGGAGAATTTTTAGGGGGGGAGAGGCCCCGCGCTCTTCCCCACTGCAATTTAATTAAATGCTGGGGGATGCATGAAGCCTCTGTAACTCACTTACCTGCTCTCTGCGGGTCTTCGACGACGCAACGCCATGGTATCGTCAATACGTTTTTGATTTTACAGTATATATATATATATTTTTTTTTTCTCTCAAGTGTGTATTATTGGACCATTGTTTCTATGGTGAAAAAGTTCCAATTCATCATGCAGCATGGTACATGATGTAGATGCATGAGATTTGTCCCCCTATCTTGTCCTTGATTAGCTTTGCAGCAGGAATCAATACACTTTATCAAACAAAGACTAAGGCTAAGGCCCCGCTGCCTCAGACCACGCGCCCGCACTGCAGATAGGAGGCGCGTGGAGAGGCACTTGGGGCTTATTGCGGTCCAAAGGGACCATTTTTGCGAGGGGGGAGGATGCGTGGCCAAAACGGGTGGGGGCGTGGCCATGACGTGAGGGGTCGCGGCCATGACGTGGGGGGGCGGGACCGCCCGTCAGCCGTTCAGCCCCTCAACTCCTCAGCCCCTCAACCGCTGAGCCCCTCAAATCCTCACACACAGACACGCACTCAGGCACACACACAGACAGGCACTCAGGCACACACACGCACACACATACAGGCACTCAGGCACACACATACACACACACAGACAGGCACTCACGCACTCAGGCACACACATACACGCACACAGACAAGCACTCACGCTGCTTTCCCCTTACACTCTCCTCCCCACGACCCGAAGCATCCCCTCCTCATTGGCTCACAGCCACACCACGTGACGCGTCGCCGCTTGGGATTACAATTCTCTTGAATCCCCTGGCGGCTGACGCGTCAAAGCGTGTAGTGAGCTGTGCCGTGAGGGGGGACTGGGACCGGCTCGGGAGGTTCCCCTGCTGGTGGGGAACGCTCGTGCGACCGCCCACGCCGCCGGGCGCAGCGGGTCCCAGCCCTTAGGGAAACAACTACAACTATGAGGATGTCCTCTTCCATTCGACCTGTTTGGGGTGTCAACTGAACCATGTGAATGCTACAGTAGTGATTACAAAACCCAGTGGTACTTGTGGCCCACAGACATTCTGGCACCTACAGAGTTAACAAGAGTATATCATAATACCATTGCTCTTTTTCTTCCATCACCAGAGGATGATTTGGACATATATTTATTTTCAATATTGCAGAACGTACATTCTTAGGATTTGGTCATGGACATGAAATGCTACAGTACATTAACTGTTTCAGTAAACAAACTTACATTCAGGGCTGTAGCAGCCGTAAAAATCTAATATTAATGTTGCATACAAGATGGACAAATGTATAGCAGCAACAGGCTAATTTGAGGTATTGCTCCTTTTTGTGACATGTGTGAAAGTTACAATAGGTCAGAAAACACACCTATTTAATAATTTATGATATTTTAACATACTATGACATGTGAAAATAATATGATGAAAAGAATGTAGGATATTTACATTGTACAATTCTGCCCATTTTCAGAGACAATTAACATGGATGATATCTAAAATGTTAAATGTATCAAACAATTTTCAAATCAAGTAAGATAAATATAATGCAATAATCCAAAGAACTGGTGATTTGAAAAGTAAAAGACATGTTACTATATAGAACTATAGATTATTTTGTTGAGAAATTTAATTGTTTAGAAAGAGACCTGCCAGAGAGCTAAATGGAGTAACGGTGTACTGCTGGCAGCTATTTTACATTCCCATAGTCCAGAATTATTCCTTCCTGAACTAGGGGGCTTTAATGATATATCCACCACTGTCATGCTAAAGAGACACTCCAGTTCAAACAACTATAACAAAAATAAACATAAACCAATGGACATTTGCTGCTTTAAAAAAAAAGCTTTTCATTTACAACTGAAAAAATAAAACACATTACCCAAGTGTTCTACATGCTTTGGAAACAGAATCTCTAGTAGCAAATTGGACATGCAAACCTCTTGTAATCAGATTTGCACATGGTCAGTGTACAACCTGCAGAAGTGATACATCTACAACTGCAAAAAAAAAAAAAAAAATGTTCTGTGGCAGCTGCACATGATTTGTGTGATTGTGGCTTTTGCACAAAGACTGAGGGCAGATAAATACCCTTGACCCACCTAGTCTGCCCATTTACCCTGTCCTAAAATGATGCATAGACACCCATTGACCAATGTTTTATACCTCTAATTCAGTTTGCCTATACGGTATGTATGTATTAATTTTATTTATATAGCACCACAGTTAAAACAGTGCGCTACAAAATTACAATATAGGGTCAATAATGTACAAACAATGTGGATACGTGCGACATGTAAATTACAACATAAAGGCATAGGCAGGTCCTGCCTTAAAGAGCTTACAATCGAAGTGGTATGATCCAAAACATTTCTGCCACCGCCACATGCACCGTGTGATTATAAATGAACTTTTACAAGCTTTGCAAACACAAAGTGGTTATGACTTCAATAAGACAAGGAGTTGGCTAACCAAACAATTTTTTTGCTGGCCTTTCAAATAACCTTATTATATTACCACGGTGGACGCTTGGCTGCTTTGCAATGTACTTTAGTCAAAGAGCAACCTCCTTTTAAAAGAAAAGGAAAAACAAAGATTTGGCTAAGTTGGACAAAGATAAATCGAAGAAACAAGAGTTAAAAATCTTGAGGTTGTCTAATTTTCAGGCACTAATGCTGCAGCATATTAGACTCTAATCTGCACTGATCCCAATTTAATGCAAGACTCTGGGAGCCCTGAGCAGAATAAGAGGAGTAAGAAGGGAAAAATAAAACACAGCCTCGGCTGCCGTAATTTAGGCAGCCCTGCAGGAGCTTAGCTGAGGGATATGAAAGACAAATTCCAGACGGTGTTATGAATTATTACGCCTTATGAACCTTCCAACTCTCAACAGATGCCTGCTGCCATTTAAACAGCCACTAGATCAATTAGAAATGAAAGGCACAAATCGACCCGGTGCAAGGGCACTAAATTACCAGGAACTAATAATCCGAGCAGTAATGCCAGGTGGTGGGAGTTCAGCACTGTGCCCCCAACCTCTGCACGCTGCATACATTCCTCTCTCAATTTTATGTCGAGAATTAAACTGCATAAGCAGAGTGGAGATAAGTATAATTTGTTAACCTTGGCAAATTCCTTGAAAGCGATTCTCGTAGAGTGAAAAAAAAATAAAACAACAACAGAGAAGTAAAGGAATAAACCTTTGATGCAGATCACTATATTGCACTTCCAAATTGCTTATTATAATAAAAGTACTTTATTTTAATATAAATCAGGATTAAAAATAAAAAAAATAAAAAAAAGTAGTAGTGGTGCTACTATGTCCAATTCCCAAAAAATGGTAAATGCATTTATAAAATGAGGAAATGTTCTTTGGAACATATTAAATAGTAAATAATATGAAATAAATCAAATTTCCTTAACAAAGAAGATGGAATTATACGTGTGGAAAAATGGTAGCAGTACTATAGGTGAGTAAATAATAAAGTCGTGGTACTCAATACCCACTAGTACATCACACTGAGACACTTTTTATAATGACATTATCTGTCTATTTTATCTATAAGATATTAGCATGCTCTGCATCACAGAGAGAAATGCAATACTAGTATGGTACAGATGCTGTAAATAAACGTCACTGGTTGCAATTTCCTATTGGACAGCCATTTAAAAACCTTTTAAAACCAGGCAGACACACGGTTATTGTCACAGGAAAATATCTCAAGAACCATGGAGTCCCTGGTGCCAAAACCAGCGCGAGGACTCCCCCGATTACCAATGCGTAACAATGTAGACTACGTACAGCAACTAAGTAAATGTATCTCCGTTTGAGTGTTAAGAGTAGACACTAATGGAAGAACCATACTCATGTATGTCTGATATAAAATACAGTTTAACATTGTTAAAATGTGTATGAGCGGCCCCTGTGCTGGGGACACGAATAAATTACAGTTGTACTACAAAGGTTCTTGGCACCCATTAATCTACAACCCTGCTACCTCATCGGCCAGCCGCCTCAATCCAGCCCGAGTAAAGGTAACCTATGCGGAGTAGCCATACATAACACACCGATGTAATCTCCCTACAAGCCGGGCAGGGCGGGTTACATTGCATTCTGAGCCCTCTCATCCCCTGTGCCCAATGTTTCAACTTACGCAACCTATAGATTGTAAGCTCCATGAGGCAGGGCCTCTTCTAAAGCACATTGCAAGCCTAGCCTAGATCCTCTAACACAATTTTAATCCTGTCTGTAAATGTTACTTATGCTCATAATCATACAGTATCTCTAACTGTCCATGAAATGTCTGTAAACTGAATGTACAGTATAACCTTTGTTCATTTAATGTAACCATGTACAGTATTATTATAATTCTGGCTTTTCCAGTCTGTCTCATGTGTAACAAAATAATTGTATTTAATTGTAGTTGTTCTCAAACTGACTGTAAAGTTTTAAGTGGAGGCCTGTATTTACTTAAACATAAATGATGATGATGACATGATTAGACACCAGCAATATGGAATCTTCAAGGTGCAAATCAATGGCTACTCAATGACCTGACTATGGATCTCAGTTTGTTATTGCTTAGTTTTCTCACTACGGTACAGAAAAAGTAATATGAAGCTCAACATGTTTCTCGATGACCTGACATCCCCACCCAATAAAGCTTCTACAATATTGTCTGATGACAGCAGCTCTCCAAAGCACAAACTAAGCTTCATGATCCATGTCACGTACGGCACACCTGTGAGCACATGACCTGCATACGAGAGAAGGGTTAATACTCCGCTCTCAAGCTGTCCCACTTTTCACCTCCGCAAAGGTCCCTCAAATGGACAATATCTCCCCTATGGGACAAGGGTTAATACACAGCCCACAAGATGACCAACTTTTCACCTCAGGCAAACGTCCCTCAGATGAGTAATATCTCCCCTAAATCCGTCACCATATACCACCTGTCACGAACAGCACACAAATGGGCATGTCACTTAGATATGCAATCAGGGTTAATACACACAGGTATTAATACAAGAAGTTCATCCGCCCCCAGTCAGATCGCTATGTCAAGATTAAGCGTAACTGGCGTAAGCCCAGGGGTATCGACAACAGAGTCCGCAGGAGGTTCAAGGGACAGATCCTGATGCCCAACATCGGTTACGGGAGTAACAAGAAGACTCACCTCACTCAACTCACTTTTCGCCTGAGCAAGGTACCTCCAATGAGATAATTAACCCCTCACTCAATTGCAATCATATCTATATGCTTCCACCACTCGGGAAATGCAAATAAAAGATGTAAAAATAATATTTGCGAGGGTCCCACATCCCTGTTTATAATAGAAAAACTATGCACTTAACACACAAAAATCTGTTATAGCAAAATGTGTCTGAGCGTGCACCCAAGGCTGCCGAGAGGGGGGGGGAGAGGGGACGACAACATGTTTCCCAGACCCAGTGACTGCGGGGGGCCCGGCGGACGGTGTTGCAAATTGGCCCAGACCTCTGGCCAGGCCCGGCTGCAGACAGGCCTCGGCTTCCATCAGATGCAGGCCTCTTGCTCACTAGGTGTCCCACGCGGAGCTTCCAACCTCTGGCGGTGCATGATGGGCCCCCCTGATGTCAGCGCACCAGAAGTAAGATGGCCCTCAGCTTCCGGTGCACGCGGACTTTGGAAGCTCGCATGGGATACAGAGTGAGGAGGCCTGCAGATGATGGAGAGCTGGGGCCTGGCCATAACCGGTAGCCGGGCCTGACCAGAGGTCGGTCCCAACTTGCAGCTCCGGCCGCCGGACCCCCGCAGCCACTGGGCCCAGCCAGCCTGACCATCCCCAAAATAAGTCCACTTTTTTTATTTGTATTGGGGCGGGGGGGTGGCGGGGGTCTTTTTAGATGTATTGTGTTATTTCCCACTATACACCATCCCGACTCTTGCGTTCTGCTCAAGAATGTCTTCTCTCTACCATTTTTGTGTCTAAAGCCCTCTCCCACCTTAAATCTTTCTCACTGATTGCCCCACACCTCTGGAATGTCCTTCCCCTCAATATCCGACTAGCACCCTCTCTGTCTTGTATATAATGTACCGTATATCCCTTTTCACTCATTGTAACCATGTATTTGTCATTATAACTCTGTGCCCAGGACATAGTTGAAAACGAGAGGTAACGCTCAATGTATTACTTCCTGGTAAAACATTTTATAAATAAATAAATCCACCTTTAAGACCCATCTTAAAACACAACTCTTTAAGGAAGCATATGAGTAGCTCCGTGGCTGATAATTTGCGCCTCTTACATCGACCTTTGCCCCTTGCAGACACACTTACCAGAAAGCCTTCCTACTGTCTCTGTACGTTCTTCCTACTTACCAATAAGATTGTGAGCTCTTCGAGGCAGAGACTCCTTTTCCTAATTGTCACTTTTATGTCTGAAGCACTTCTTCCCATTATGTGTTATTTGTATTATTTGTTATTTATATGGATTGTTACGTGTATTACTGCTATGAAGAGCTATGTACATTAATGGCGCTATATAAATAAAGATATACATACAAGACTGTACATATTACCGCTCTCCTCCCTTTATAAAGTATGCTGCCGGTAAAAGGATAGGCCTTACATATATGGGGAAAAAAGAACAGATCCGGTGTGCTCTTCTAATTTGGGCTAAAATATATACTAGTGACATGTTTACATTTAGAATCTAAGTCTGTGTAACAAAGGAGTCATTTGGTTGCATCTTTTGATCAAAACATGATTCAACTCTTCAAGCGTAAGGCCTTAGGCGCTGACCCGTGCTGAGGCGCGCTGCTGCTCGACAGTGAGCCCCTGCAGCCGCAATGAGAGCGGCTTTAGCAGGGGCTCGCGCACGCTTGCGGAAGCATGTGTCTTAACAAATCTTTAGTTTCTGAGCTCGCCGGAGCGCAGGGCCGGTCACATGAGCGGTTCGCCCAGTGAGGGCGAACCAGCTCCGTGATGTCACAGGCCCCCCCTCCCAACGGCGCGCGGTCTAAGGCCAGGGAAAGCACCCGCTTTTCCTCATTCTCCGCGCGCCTCCGCACGGCTGAAGTCTCTTTGGACTCAGCCTAAGGCTGAAGAAGTGGCTCAGACGCTGACTGGCACTGACTTTGAAGCAGGGAACCTGGTTCAATTCCCGGTGTCAGCCCTTGTGACCTTGGGCAAGTCACTTTATCTCCCTGTGCCTCAAACACCAAAAATAGATTGTAAGCTCTACGAGGCAGGGACCGTCTGCAAAAATGTCTCTGTAAAGCGCTACGTTAAACTAGCAGCGCTATACAAGAACAAACAATTATTATATGCTTCATTTATTTAACCCCTTCAGGGCACTTTCACAAAGTTTAGTCCACAGGACGATAAGAAATTACATATATGGGGTGCGCGCGTTACATCAGCGCTGATGCAAGCTTGCTAAGGAAGCTCCGTGCATTCTGCCGATAGAATCCAAAATACCCCCTGATCAGCACAGTATTTTGGCTCGCGGGACACACAGCAAAGGTCGGGGGACCTGGCGGGGATGCCCATTAAGGAGGAGCCGATGTCGGGGACACCAGATCTCTCCTGCTACAGCCACGGACAGCCAGTGGCAGCTAAGAAAAAAAAAATGGCGCTGAGGTGAGCACATGGGAGCGCGCGCCAGCGAGCTTCAACAAAGGAGAGAGACACGTTGTGGGACCAGAGGGGGACACCTCAGAGTGAAGGGCAACGCTGAGAAACTCAGCAGAGAGAAGCACAGAAGGAAAAGAGCCAGAGGTGAGAGCTGCTACTGAAAGGGAAAATAGCATGGCAGAAGGAGACAACGTGATCATTAAGCAAGACCTCCAGAACATGCTTAAAGAAATGCAAGCTGGCTTCCAGTCAGCCCTGGATAGAGCTGTAAAGGAATTTAAAGCAGAAGTCTCTTTATTGGCCAAAAGAACTACGGAGCTGGAAAATAAAATGGACGTTGCCTTACAAAACCAGGTAAATACTGACTATGAGGTCCTGCATCTCAAATAAGAGATAAGAGCCATGAGAGACAGTATGGATGAGGAGGAGCAAAGACAGAATTGACGAATTCACCATATCCCTTAGACGGTGTCCGCGGAGGCCCTCCAGCCATACCTTAAGAGACGCTTTGTGTCAATTGACCCCCAACTACAAAATAGCAACCTTCTGATGGATAAAGTTAACAGAGCCTTGGGCCCAAGATTTGACAATTCCAAAAGAATCAGAGAAGTGGTTCTGAGGAGTCAGAGAAGTGGTTCGGAGGCTTCATTAATAAGCAACCACGGAAAAGATTATAGAAGGCTGCAGAAATAGAGGCTCAAATTAATTAGAAAATGACTATCCAGATCTTCCAGGACTTGTCCAGGCTGACAATAGACAGGCGGAGAAAACTGCGACTGGTGACAGAAGTACTCCAGAAAAAGGGGATTCACTATTGATGGGCCTTCCCGTTCCGTCTTATAGTTAACCATGAAGGCAGACAGATCTCGCTCCGTTACCCTGATGAATCTACATCTTTCCTGGAGGTGTTAAATCTGGCCTCCAGGGATGGATCGGGTCAGCAGCGAAGATCTTGGGATGATATCACAGAGGATGATCGATCGGCCAAAGGGGCGATAGCCCGGAGAGGAAAAAGCTAAGTCCGACTATGCTCGAGGGTATCCCGCTGAGTCCTCCTATTATTCATCACCATTGTGTGTGTGGCCGTTGGTGCCCTTGTAGGTACCTTCCTGGTCTGCTTCCAGACCAGGGTAGATGGAAGATAGTGGGTCCGCAGGTCGCAATGTAAGCCCACGACGCAGTCTACCGAATTCTTTCCTGTCCGCAGGTATCCACCTCTGACGGGGCTCCAGCTGGAGTGTGTCCCTATGAATGTCTCCAAGTGGTCTGAGGTCTGGGGTGAGTTTGATCCCCGTCAACGCAGAACAAATAAAAGGGCTGAACTGGCATGACATTTTACTGCAGACGAAGGGTCGTTTTCAGCCACTAATAAAAAGGATTTGACACCGGCTAATAAAGAGAAATGAATTCCTCTAATGGCCTAATTGAGCACATTCAGCACTGTTCTGTCTGTGAGCCAGGAGGGGCGGGCGGGAGAGAGATACTAACTACTAAAAGGAGGAAAGGAAGCCATATTAAAGAAATCATTTAAAATGTTTCTTCATTGCATTTCCACTCAAATTCCAGCCTCCAAAAAAGAAGGAAAAAAATGGGTGAGGAAGTTAAAAAAGTACGTTCTCCAGAGTAATGTAGATAGCATAACACAGCTCTCCCTTTATTCTTAATATTCTAGTTCTAATCACTTTATTGAGCACGAGTGTCTAATACAATTGGGATTATAGATGTTATTATACAATTTACTGCAGGAGTATTCATTCTAACAATTATGACTCTGCTTACACCTATACTTTTATTGTACCGTATAGCATTAACAGTGTAGAGATTTACAACAACAAAAAAGCACAGCATCATTGTAAACCACAGTGAAAATGTTTAAACAGTGTTGTGAGTTACATTCAAAAACTTGGCAAGCCTCTTGTTTTCTCAAGAAATGTCCATCAAGGAATTTAGTTCACGAGATCACATTTGATTTGATCAATAATCTTAAAGTTTGCAATATGACATGATTGAGGTACAGGGTATGCGATTTCAAAGGCACAATTTATGCCGAAATTAATTAGGATTCCGGTTTATGAATTTGACCAAAATGTTCACTTTAATTTTACAAGGTTATACATTATTGTGACATTATTAGTTCTCATTTTATGTACTGTACCTTAGTACAAAGCCTTTTTTGTTGACTTTGAGGGGTATTGAACCTATAATTCTGAGATTGGAGGAGCTTCTGTAGGTTGCCAGATTGCATATAGAATTTCACAGTAACAATATTTTCCTGCCCCAATGACCTAGCATTCTACTGTTTGGGATCACGACTATCTCCCTATTACTCAAAGTCAGAAAGAGGTGGCACTGGGAATCAAGATTCACTTCTAATTAAAGATGTTAAAAAAATTTGATTAGCAATTCACTATAAAGCGGACCTTTTTTGCTTCGTTCTTTTTCCACAAACATTTGCGACTTGATTAGGAGGTAGTAAATGGATATATAAAGGACATAAGTAATTTAGTACAGTACTTTACTAAATAGGAATCTGACACCGTCTTCTTTCACGCAAAAGTGCTATTTCAGGGTCTACATTTATCTGTCCTGCAAAATGTTAACCAATTCCTGCAGCACTTAAGACTCATTTCGCTAAATGTTTAGCCCTGTGAGGCTTGGCAAATATTTTTGGGGTTCTTTTGCTTTTTGGCTTTGCTCTTCTCCTTATGCTAGATGTCCCTTTTTTTAGTATGCAGCTTGTTTACAATTTAGAGAAATTCTGCATATTTCAGTTGCTTTTTTGCTTTCTAAGAATTGACATTGGCCTTGAACTCAGAACTAACTGAGCAGAGATTTCACATCCCTTCCGCTGTAACTTCAGTCACCTGTGCTCTACAGACAGGTTATATCTCATGCCTCAAACCTGTGATCATATTGTAATGATGCATACATTGTAATTGTGTAACCCATTATTCGACAGAGCAATATACTGTATAGCTAACCTTTTGAACAATTAAAGGGTTAGAGCACCAGGCTCGCTTGCAGAGTCCTATGATTATGCATGCAGCAAGAATGCGCATACATTTGTTCAGATCAAAACAAAAACAAGAAAATGTTGTGGATAAATCTGATTTATCTTCATAGTAAATGCAACATCAAGTGCCGGAACTATTTTCTTAAATCCCTACAGCTGAGTGAAGCTATTAAACGGCTACAGTATTCTTGAGCAGAAAGTCCAATTTCAGAAGGAGGCCATGGAAAAACCAAGTATTCCAAATTAACAACCAAACAACAAGACTAAACAGAAAAATTACAGGACCTTCAGGAAAAAAAACAAAACCTGGATTTTATTTTAAATTACTACACATAAATGAAATTAGAATAGCATTGCATATTTATATTTAACAACGTGAATATATGAGAAGTTACATACAAACCACACTCGCATATCAAGCCACAAGAAGACTAGCACTTTCAACTTAACCAACCCTTCACTAGAACTGAAAAATGAGTACAGTGTATTATAGTTACAAGGTAGTTGAAAAAAAGACGTACGTCCATCAAGTTCAAACTATGCTAAATTGAGACAACAGATACTTTATCCTATATCTATACTTACTTAATGATCCAGAGGAAGGCAAACAAAAAACCTCATTAAGGAGAAAAATAAATTCCTTCCTGACTCCAAGAATTGGCAATCAGATTAATCCCTGGATTAACATTCTTCCCATGTTTACTTATTTGGTATATCCCTGTATACCTTTCCAAAAGATGTCCAACCATTTTTTGAACAAATCTATTGTATCTGCCATCACAGTCTCCATGGGTAATGAAAAATTGTTTAACTCTGGACAATTACTCACCACTTCAAGAAAGTAAGCTAACTCACGCATGTCAATGTAAAAAACAGATTGTAATTTCAGCCTTAATATGGTTTTGATCTATGCAAAAGCTGGTTTCCTATAATAATCCATCAGTTTGCATCTGGATAGGTTCATTTTTTTAGTTAAAGCAGCAGTGTTCAACATCTAATGTGAAAATTGCATATTTTGCAGAACTGTTCTATGAAAGGCAAACTAAACTGCAATTCCTGATACGATCTGGAGGCCAAGTACAGAGCATGAGAAGCCTAAAGATGATAATAGAATGCAACGCTGTATATTAAGGGAAGGATACCCATTATATGATGACTTTTATTTCTGGGGAACTTATGCAATCTGTTCATTTCTGCATTTTTTTTAAGAAGCAAACCATTCAGGTAACTTGACATGTGCAGTGCTACTTCAAATTGCAGCACTTTAGTGAGGTGGTCATGGACAAGTGCTATGCCTTCACAGTATAGTAACCACTGTGCACATAATTAGGGTGAATGTGTCCATAACCCCGGAGCAGCATAGAGCCTGAAATGGGTTACATGTAGTTGGCTTTTAAGGATATAAATATGTGGTGTGCGTTCGGTAAACTTTTGAGGTGACAATAACTATAACGTGCAGGGAATGTTTTTCTGCATGATGGATTTATTTCAAATTTAGTTCAAATGTGCATTAAGTGTCTTTAAATAAATGTAACTCATTGTCACTGTTGTGTGACTGCTGCTGGGTGGCCTTGCTAGAGGAGATGGTTTTGAAGTGTGGCCAGGTCCCCTTACCTACTGGGCTTCTGCGGCTGGCAGCCGAGGCTGCGGAGAGTGGCCGGAAGGTTCAGGCAAGTTGTGGGCAGCCAGGAGAGGCGACTGAGTCACCGGAGGTCCGCGGTGGCTCCCTTCACATGGCGCCACCATTGTGAATGTGTGCACGCATGCGCAGTATGCTCGTGCATGCTTAATGACTCCCAGAGTGCAGCAGCCATTAGCAGAGCCTTGCGTATGCGCACTACACAGCGTGCGGCCATTACATGCAGAGTGGTGCAGAGGAACTACAGCCCTCAGAAGGCACTGAGGCTGCCAGTCACATGCTGTGCGAGAGTCAATAGGGCTGACTGAGCCACAAACAGCAGAGATAAGAGTTTGGCGCGAATGCGGGGACCACGCCAGTCAGAGCTGGGATACAGAGAGGAGAGGGTGTGTGTGCAGGGTGTTTGTGGCCACTGTACTAGGCCAAAGACCCCCTTATAGGCCCCGACTCCCGCTAGTTTGTAGATACTACATGGACAGCCGCTCCTAATAGGGATATTGCCCCTGTACTGTGAACAGTGTCAGCCACACAGTACCAAACGCCTGTGGTCTGGGACCAGTCCACCCCACAGATAGAGACTCTCTTCATGGTGGGACCCTCCAGCTGGATACCACCCACATGGAGGCGGGTGCCTTCGCTGACGACGACAGCGTGGGATAGAAGGGCCCTCTCTATAGTCAGCGGTACCAGGTGCTAGAGCACTTGGCAGGTATCAGCAAAGACATCAAGTGCACAAACTATACTGTACACACTGTGGGCAGCCCTGTCACACACTTCAGGGTGGGTTGGCTACTGTGGACACCAGGTTGGTTAGGTGCCATGGGCACCTCAGTACATTGGGGAACACTCTCACCGGGGTGCAGACTAGGTGGTTGGACAGTGAGATACGGTGTGTGGTTAAGGCCACTTTCTGACAAGACTACCTTGGGTATCATCCCCTTCCCCTCACAAGTGCAGTGTCCCCACTGTAGAAAGTATAGGGGCCCAGTTGGACCATAGTGGGTAATTTTGTATTTTTTTGATTAAGCAAGATTCATTGTATCCTAAAGATCTTTTCTCAATAAAGACTTCTTAATGTCTCTGGTGCCCCTTTCTTTGCCTAATCCTTCCTCACTCTTTGCCCTGCCCACAATTTATTGTAACCATTTACCAACTTCCTAAAACAGCCTGACTCATGTGCTGAGCCCTAAATACACTTATGAATTGACAGTGTCTATCATAACCCTGTGGCTGGATGGGCTACATACAGTATGGGTAGCCCAAATGTGGACATGATGGTGTCAGTACTCCTTACTTATTCAGGAATCAGACCCGGCTGCAATGCAAAATTACTGTACTCCCATTTGAGGGTTTATTCAATAACTTATTAACAGAAACATGGTACCACCTGCTCAGTCATTCCCAGGGTCTGGCATGATTTAGGGTGTTTAGGATGGATTCCCAATGTTGTAGCTCATAAGCTCTCTAATATTCATATAGCCTTCAGCTCAACAATATATACCCGACAGTCTTGTGGCGCTGAAGCCATGCACCTCTGCTCGCCCAATTTAGATCCTTAGTTATTTCTAATTCACTTAATACCCAAACACTGCTGAATATAGCCTAGCCTGAAACCATTATACCTAGCTAAGATTAGCCAGTATCCTACAGAAGAGAAACTATTCACAAAAAGCCATGAATTTATCTCGTGAAGCACTGTCTTTCTATTAGGCCGTTGGAGTGGGGCTCATTCTGATAGTCATAGTGTTTCCCTACGATAATAAAGAAACGTATTTTAATATTCTACATAGTTTTCAACACTACAATATCAGGTGAATTAATTATCTGATGTTTTAAATGAAATAAATAATGCCTCAAACTAATTTTATTTGTGGAAGCCCAAGGTTCCACAGAACATGGGTTAAAGGAATAATCTCTTAGAAACGCCATTGAAGTATAAACGCAACTACTGTACTATTAAAAAATGTAAAAGAAAAGAAGCAGACAGAAATACTGTATATAAGAAATATATGGAAATATTTATTTGGTTTACATAGGGAGAAAAAACATAGCTATTTATTATTTTTTCATTTTAAGTCTTTAATCCCAATTTACTCCTGGAATTTTTTTGCCAGCAGGTATATAAAGGTAATCGAGCCGATTTCTTTCAGGCACAGAGAGGATGTACTGTAATACACAAATTATGGAAAATTCCCACTTGATAATGATATATAGAGACAAGGAGTATAAACAGAATTTCAGCAGCTAAGCTTATCCTGTGGTGTGCACATTTGTATATGTCAAGTAATTAGAGACATAATCCATGAGAAATCTATTTGAAAAAATAAATAAACCTATTTTGTTGTTGATATCACCTTCAACAAACCTTGACGTTGTCCATGCTTTGATCCTTCTGAAGCAAAACCCCAAAATGATATTCCCGCATGAAGAGAATATTATGGGCTCCAAGATGCAAACATTACATTAGGAAGTATACACAAACAAAAACATTTTACAATTACTAAAATGTTAAGTTTTAAAGAGTGCATAGAGAGGTGGAGAGATGTAGAAAAACTCTCCATTCTGCCATGTGAACCATGGGCGAGTGTTCTTCTTAAGATAGACAATAATGGGTGGAAGGACTTTCTCCTATTTCCAAAATACTGGTTTGGCACAATCACCCTCTGCTGCTTCCTTAAAGCAGCAATCCACCCTGTTAATGTTTTTTATTTTTATTGCTGAACCGCTGTCCCCTTATATCCAAAGACCCCCCCATGGTTCCTGAGATATGTCGTTTTAACTACCAAGCAAGAATACTTGCCCAGTTTTGATAAAATAGCAACCAATAGAAAGCTGCAACGTCATCAGAAAATTTCATGACTTTTTATTTGTATCCCTGCAACTACATTATATATAGTATTATTATTTTAATTTTTTTCAACTTACTGTCATAAATTTTAAAACTGCGACAAACATTCCGGTCCCACAGATTCATACTGTATATAACGAATATCCAAAATGCTAGGGTCCTCTTTAACGCCTCATAGTAACTCTGCAACTAAATAATAAATGGACAGAACATAATGGACATAACAATACAAGGGAAAATGAGGGGGATGGGTGGTTACATAATTTGTATAGGTCCAAGTTTATTTTTCTTTTATTTTACAAGTCATACCTATTATTCAAAAGGGATCATTATTACTCTAGTATTATTACTCTAGTATCTGAGTGATGGCTCTGTGCTAGACCAGCCTGGGAGCATCATCGTCTCCTGTCTACACCCAAGCCAATTCTCTGATATTTCTCTGGCCCCCTTCTTTAGCAAACCATTGGTCCCAGGTCTGGGAGAACTTGTCGTAGCTCTCTCTTAGGAAATCTGTGAGTTTTTCCATCTAAGAGATATACCATATTCTACGTTTTACCATGGCCATAGAGGGGGCTTCCTGTTTTTAAGGATGCCGCAATACAGCATCTCGTAGCTGACATGATGCAGGAAATTAATTTGGCTGAGGCTCTTGACATCTTGAACTGATCTGCCTAGTAGGGCAGACAAAGGGTCAGGTCTCAGATCCGCGTTCAGAAGTCTATATATACGTAGGTAAACCCGTCTCTAGAGGGGGACAAGTTTCGGGCAATTCCACCAGATATGTAACATTGAGCCATTTTGTCCGCACCCTCTAAAACAGGCTGGCGAGTGGGAGTTGAATATCGCATGGAATCTAATTGGAGTCATATACCAGCGAAATAACAGTTTATAGGAGTTCTTTTTGACCACAGTGCAGATCGAACTTTTTGCAGCAGCCTCCCAGATATCAGCCCAGTCTTCATCGTCCAGGACCTCACCCAGCTCCTCCTCCCATTTTAGCATATAAGAATATTTCTTAGAAGTCCCCGAGCTAATTAGGGAATAATACAAGGCAGAAATCATGCCCCTCTCCTGAGATCTATACGTAAATAAAGATTCAAAATAGATGTGTGTAGGAGGATCACCCGACTCAAAGAACTCAGTGACAAAATGTTTAACATGTAGATATCTGAATATTTCCGAGAGTGGAAGGTTCCTTTTTTTTTGCAGTTCTGGAAATGGCATAATCCCAGTATCTGTGACCAGGTCTCCCACTCTGGTAATACTGGCTGCCCTCCAAACATGGAATGCATCTATCGACTCTGGGTCAAAATCTGGGTTATATATTGTCACGGGAGACCAGGTTTATTAACACCTTTTATACCGGGATCAGTTGATTGAGCAAGACGAAGCAGTAAAATAAATTGTAATTTATTCCATGATTAGATATACACACAATGTAACACAATTTGCACTGAAAACACACTTACTGGAAACGTGGCTAAGGAAATAAATCTTCCTTGGAACATAATGTTAACAACCGACATCTGTAGGAGCCTTTTCCAATGACCGGGAGGTACTCACGAAAGACCTGGAACGCTATTCGGCATGCAATCCCAGCGCGACCGCTACGCCCCATAAAAGTGTGACTTAGAGAATTTCTTGAGTAAAAATCTCTGAAGCCGGCTCACGTCTATTTCGCACAGAGCATCTTTTTCATAACTTGAATTTGCTGCTGTTGGTTTGGCGCTTGGAATCTGAGGTCCTGATTGGCTGCAAGGTTTCTTACAGGTGTTAGCGTCCCACTCAGAAACCACTACAACCAATAAGCGCGTGGGAATTTTCTTGTCAGCCTATCACCGATTTGCCGGTATACTGAAGCCGGGTGGTTACCGATTTGGATTTTGCCAAGGAGCATGCGCCAACCTGGCACCTCTGCCTCTTAGCAAATCGAGCCCACCCGCTGTCCAGGATCCGCAGAGTCTGGGGAAGGGCAAATAGTTGCCAGATAGCCATTTGTTAGCCAAAGACGGAGGTACACAAGTGTAACTACAGTACGCCTCCTGTTCCAACACCTTTGCATCCCTGAGGCTTTCAACTCCGGGTCATGAGCAGACTCAGTGGCGCCAAGCTTGGTAGCCATCTGGTCTCTCGGAACCACGGACTTGGAAATCCCACAGTCACATATACATTGATACAAGAATAATATTTATTAAATAAAACCTTTAATAAAATACTCTCTGCTTATGTGTCTTGTGTTTTAATGGGTTTAAGTCTTCAGGGCTAGTGTCAGGGATAGAATAAGAATATATGTTCCCTACTCTTACCAGCCTTATCCCTGGCACACTGCAAAACCCTGACTTTAACTTTACACACACAATAAAAACCTTGCAGATGTAGGGCATAGCTGTAGCACCCCCTGAACCCCTATACCAGGTTCAGGGTGACAGGCAGGAACTGGGCATCCCACCTCATGCTAGGGACCCCAGAACCGTTCTGGAGATACCTTCAACCCCAATGCCCTTTTTATATCTTTCCCGTTTGTGGTGAAGCAGGGAACCATGGCGGTGAGTTGCAAGAACATTTCCAGGGTAGGATTTTGCCGGAGCACTGTGCTTCAATGTGCCCGAGAATCTTACCTGATTCCCGAGTACATCTTTGGGGTATCCCATTACTCGGGAACCCTGCTACATAGCCACAATCTGATAGAAGTGTTTCTGCAAAACCCACCCTCAACCTCCCAGCCTAGCAAGCTCCCCTGGCCAGCACTCCTGGAAAGGCAAAAACACAAAAATACTGAATTGTCGCAAAATTTATAAACAGTCACAGTGATACCTATACGACAGTTGGGTCCAACAGCTGACACTCACTGATCAGAGTAACCAAGAGGGCTTAACCTTTATTATTGAGCCTGGTTACACCGTCACCATCACATATATATAGTATTTTTGTGTCTGAAAACAGGACAAAAAACTACTCAGTTAATTTAAAAATAACTGAAAGAAAATTGGGTATGGTTTCTTTAAGGTGAGACTGTGGCTCACGTTAGGATCTAGCGCAGAGTCTGAGCAGGGACTCACCAAGGGACCACTACTACGGGTGGTCAAATTGGCTTAAAAAATACTCGTGACATGTCTAACTTCAAAACTATACATTTTAAAACATTTGGTATAATCTTTTTGGACATTTTAGAAAGATTTATACAATATTTATGCTTAATTTATGCTTAAAACCCTCCAGAAAATTGTGTCTTTTTATAATAAATGCGTTATTTTTAAAAAAGCAATTGAACCGGGAACTGGGTAAATAATACATTAGTGGTACAGTGTTTTTAAATACTGTATGGGACTCCCTGCAATGTTAATCCTTTGGTGCCGTGACCAAGTGTAGCAGCGGCACGCAAGACAGTAAGGCACACTACATCTGTATATCAAAAGCTAAAAACATAAAAACTTGGAGGGAGCAACATTTTGGGCTCATGGCGGCCTATATGGAAGTCACTTGTCTTCTTGTGGAAAACAGGGACATTTGTGCCAAAAACTATTTATAAGAATTAATAGGATGTAGATAAACGTATTCTGTTCCTCAGTACCTACACCACTCTGTGACTAAATATTAGAAACATTTTATTTAAGCATTGGCGTATACTTCAAGGTGATAGGACCCTTAGTGAACATTTAAGCTCTGCTCCTCTACTCCAATGAAGCAAAGAACATAAGGGCATAGGGTCTAGGTTCTAAGAAATCCAACACAACAAGATTTTTTTTCTACACCCACTGATGGGACAACGCTACCACATTAAGGGTTACCACACATGCAACACATATTATGTCGTCTGTATGATTAAGTGCCTGTGTGTATGGGCTTACGTTGGCAAGACCACAAAGAGTCAACATAAATGTAAGATTACATGACACGTAACAGACCAACCTGTGGCTGCACATTTTTCCAAAGCTGGGCATGGGCTATGCCAGTTACAATTCCCAGAAACGGCTCTACCAAGACTGCTGAGGGAGAATACTTAGCTTGGCAGGAGACAAGTACAGAGACGTGAAGTGAAGAGAAATCCAAAATTGCAGTAAGTGGGAGGGTCCTGCATTGCAATGCCTTTGGGATTTGTAAATCTTCTCTTGTCTCCCCAGCCTAGTGGACACTTGGAATACTGCAGCCAGAACAAGTTCCCATGAGGGCAGGTTTTTCTGTTACTGCATATCCTGGCTAATCGCTGACATACAGGTTTGACATAGTATTACATTTGACGATTTATTCAATAACTAATTAACAATAACAGGGTTCCACATGCAAAGTCATTCCAAGGGTCTGGCAATACTTAGGATGTTTAGGATGGCTTCCCAGTATTGTAGCTCATAAAATCCCTAGTACTCCAGATCAACAATATATGTCTGTCAGCCTTGTGACACTGAACCCTGGCACCTCTGCTCGCCCAGTTAACATCCTTAGTTGTTTCTATTTCACTTAATACACAAACACTGCTAAATATAGCCTAGCCTGAAGCCACTACCTTTAGCTAAGATTGGCAGGTATCCTACAGAAGAGAAACTATTCACAAAAAGCCATGAATTTATCCCCAGATGAAGAGTCTTTGTATTGGCTGTTGGAGTTCGGTTTGAATCTGATGGTCATAGAGTTTCCCTCCGATAATGAATAAACATATTTTAATAATAAACATGTAACCCTTCCTGCCAGGCTCCCTAGGGAGGTTACATCGATGTACTGGTGTGTTTAACATCAGCAACGATTTACGTTGTCTTAGGGTGCTGGCTGTAGTCAGCTGGGCAGTGGAAAAGATAGGTGCCAGGAGTTTTTATAGTACAACTTAAATCTTTATTCATGTTCCCATGCTTAGGAACATTGCAGTCACAGTTACATTTTAAATTGACATGGTTGTTCTTTATTTCATCCATATTGCTATCATTCTTGACAGACTTCTTCCCTAAGTGCCTATTCAACACTCATGGAAGGTACATTCACTTGTTACTGTTATGATTTAATTTTGTGTACGGGCTCCCCTTTTTTAATACCATTGTTCTGTCCCAAGCTCACTGTGGCAAGCGTGTATAGATAAGCATCTTAACTCAATCCCATATACCAAGCAAGGGGAAACTTCTTATTTGCTAAAGTGTTTATTGGGCACAACATAGAAATAAAAAGGGGAAAAGGTACTGAAGAAACACTGTGGGATGGGAACAAGGAATGGGAAGGGGAGCTAGAATGGCAAATGGGAAAGCACATGGAATTGACCAAGGGATAGGTGAAGTGTGTCTACTCACAATGGCTGCAGGGTTCAAAGAGGAAGTGTGCTTGCCTGTGCAAGCAGGAACAAGGCAGGGGCTGCACCAAATAGCAGGGGGAGAAAGGGCAGCCCAACTCACAGAGGAGCAAAGGGGAGTTGCCAAGGCAACAGGCTCAGAAGCCAGGGAAAGCAGTTACATTTGTAACAACCAATATACTATATACATAACAGAGAGAATCAAACATGGGCCAGAACAACCATCATGGAGGTCCCATTCACTGCGGGACCCTGCCGAGATCCTGGCCTGTTCTGTGTAACGTTACTGTTACTTTCCTGCCCGGTTCTCGAACTGCCACTTCCTCAGGGATACTGAATACTGTGGATGTAGATCCGCTTATCGGACTGATCCTCAGACATCCTGGTGACATTCCCTACCTCTACTCCACGAGGCTCCACTCCCTCTGCCATTCTGGAACCTAACCTCCAGAACTCTGTTTCCTCTTTATACATCCTAGGACACACTACCTCTGTGTCACCACAGGGTGGAACTTATCTCCTACATTATCATTAACTCTTTGTAGTACATTAGTAAACCCATAAGGAGGGGGTTTACAATACTACAATATAACGTGATTCTTTATGTGATGTTTTAAATTAAATAAATAATGCCTCAATATAATGTTATTTGTGAAACCACAATATTCCACAGAACACGGGTTGATTGAATAATCTCTTAGTCACCCCATTAAAGTATAAATATAACTACTATAAAAAAAGAAACAAATACTGTATATAAGAAATATATAGAAATATTAATTTGCTTTACATAGGAGGGGAAAACATAGCTATTTAGGATAAATGACATCCCTTTTGTGCTTTCATTGGCCTGGGCATCCCATTGCTAGGTAAATGGAGGTCACTTCCTGTTTAATCTTCTTAGCTCCTGTGGGGGCCTCTTACTAGACTGTCATCACTTCCGATGTAATGAAACTGCAGTTTTTATGCCAATTCCTATGCATTTATCTATAACAGGGGTGCACAAAGTTTTGATCCTGTGCCCCCCCCCCCCCCACCCCAGCCTGCTTACCTTCCGGTTCCCCCCCCCCCCTCCTGCTTTGCTCCGGCATCAAATAACACAGTGGGATCATGTGACATCACGTTTTCATGGAAACACGATGTCACGTGACCTCGCGGCGACATTTGACGCCAGGTTACCCTGGTGATGCGTCACCAAAGACCAGGTAGAAGAAGCTGCATAGGCCTCGCATGGTCCCCCTGGCATTTAATTTAAATGTCCTGGGGGAGAGCGCGGGACCTCTGTAGCCGCCGCGCCCCCGCTGGAAAATCTCCCACCCCTCACATTGCGCACCCCTGCTCTATAAGACAAGCTATTTCCCATAAGCCGCCATGAGAGCTTGAGAAAGGGCCAGAAGCCTGTCCAATATTTTGTGTTTCAATTCTTGATATATAAAGAAGATGATTTCAATCTACTCATCTGGGAGTGCTGTATGGGAATTATAGCCATTCTAGGTGGTGATCAATATCTGGGAGCATCCCAACTCAGTTAGAATAAGTACCGGACTACCATTATCTATAATAGTGCTGTCTGTAACATTAATGTTTATTGACCAACATTTCTAGGTAGGAGGGAAACGTGAAGGAGTGAGCAATTTGTTGGGGTAGGAGTGTGAAATAGCTGTGTGTGTGGGGAGGGGGATCATGGCTTTGTGTGGGGAGGAGGACAGTGTTGAGTGTTTATTGTGGCGTGGGTAAAGGTGCGTGGTGTGAGAGAGCTGGGGTTACTATGGTGTTTATTATTAGGAAAGGGAGTATGCACTGTGTGAGAAGGGGGGATACATGTGGAGTGTGTATTGAGTAAAGGGGTAAGTGTGAATGTGGAGTGTACAGGATGAGTGTGTGCTAGTGAAAAGAAGGGTGTGTGTTGCTTACAAGCGAGAAGATGAGTGAAGTCTGAATAGGAGGAGTGCCCCAACATTCTAAAAATGATTCAGGGGTGCTCATGAGAGGTTCCGAACCACTGTCTTACATGGGGACTTCAGATTACACTCATACTGTGAGTGAGACCATTTGAAACACTGTCTCATGGGTGGACTGTTAACCTAAGTACAAGAGACCAGACCGGTCTGTGGATAGGTCAACTAAAACCTCCATATTACACACTACACTAATACTGTTTCTACCTGTATGTTACTGTACTTGCCCCTTCCATATCGCCTACAGTCTTTACCAGGACTGTCTCTTTTCTGTGTTAATCCCTGCAAGTAGGGCTAGCAACGCACTAATGCTTTCTTTGCCAGTGAATGATTTAAACATGACTTACGGTTTGTTTTTCTAGCTGATGTCGAGAAAGCATTGAAAACTTAACATTTACATTTTTAGTAGTAGTCCTGAAACTCACAGCAAGTTACCTACTATTCACTGTCCTCTCAGCAGCAAAACAGTCAAGTTTATTCCTTTACTTTTTTTCTATAACAAATATAATCTTGACTTTTATGTTCTGTTCATTTAGTTCACTCTACACCCCGTTTGTGGTTAATGAGCTAAAAGCAGTATGTCTTTCTCAATTAAATTTAGTGCTTGAAGTTCTGCAGAAAGAAAGGCATTGTGTACAAAAGCAGCAAAGTGCGGATAAGGGCAAGCACTCCACATGCTACCCTAACAATGATGCTCAGTGCTGTTGATGGATCACCTGTACAAAGCAAACTACTGTACATCTTGACCTACTATTTTTTCTGCTGCCAATTAGTTAATCTGCTTTGACAGTGGTTTTGTGATTTGACACCTGCTTAGTAGGAACTAGAGTAAGGACACAATTAATCTTCTACAGACCCCAAACGTCATAAAACATATATTCATATATACACACTTAGTTAAGTTATGGTGGGTAAAAAAAGTGACAAAACCCCTCCACAGTAAAGCATAGAGCAAATGAAAATATTACTGTATGCTCATTTGCATGTCTTAGACAGGTCTGCAACCCTGCCTTTCACCATTATCACCAAGCACACAGCACTTCCATTGCAGCAAGGGATTCTGGGAAATTACATGCAAATGAGCACACAGTGCCACCTTTTGTTATATGGTTTTGAACCTAGGACCGGTTCTGGTACCGTCTCAGCATGCTGGGTAGTCATCGGGATACCGAATCCCCTTGGGCCTCATTTTGTGCACACGGGCCCTCCGAAGCCTCCATACTTGAGGTAGTTTGGTCATTAGCAGTATCGGCCGCCCAGGTAGAGGGGTCAGTCGCATCTTCTCTGTGAATTCCGTAGGCCGCATCATTGTGGTCACTTCGCCACCTGGGAAATCACACTTGCGGCATAGGAATCTGATGTACCTCTTCCCTTCCGCCTTCACCACCAGGACCCCTCTTGGTGGCCGATAGGGGTCGAAGTCCATATCACCAGACATATTCAAGTCTTTTAGTAAGCACGGGCACAAGAGAAATGGTACGTTCACTCCTTTCGCTTGTCAGACTTCAAAGAACTGAGGGTGCAACTCGCCACATCCGGTACCTCCTTTGTTCGCCAAAGTCATTAGGCATTAGTCATCAGTAAGCCCCCTCCCTCTGATGGAGATTAGAGGAGGGACAACCGGTGACATGGACGGGGCGTGACTGACTCTAGCTTGAGCCAGTCACATCGCTTGGGTGGGGTCCTGGCTTTCGCGCCAGAACCTTGTAGAACTTTGCAAAAAGTTCAACTGCCACCTGTTTGCAAGCAGCATATGCGCTCTCCAGTATTTGCGGGAGACACCCCCTTAGCTCATGTAACTCACGTGGCGCATTCCCGAGCAAGGGAACCTCCATTTTGAGCACAGTCCATTCTCTGACCCCACAGGAGTCGCGATTCTTACGGGAATCCATTTCCTGTGGTCTCTGTGGCATATAGATTAGCAGTCTACCAAGAGTAGGTTGTACCACAGGCTAGAAAAGCTCCATCTCGATACGCTGCACACGAATTCAGTCCATTGCAAGCACTCTGTGGTTCCACAGTCTGGATACGGGTAGTAGTACTCTGGGTGTTCTTCCAGCAGAAGGTTCTCGGCACCTAGTACGTCAGGCACCCCTCGTAAGACACATCCTAGCAGTACCTTACACCGCCCACTCGGCTGCCAGTATCGCGGACCCTCTTCAGAGGTCTCTGGGACTCAGTTAACCAGAGCACCCCCTTTAGGCATCCTGACTACCCGCCTCAGAGCGACTTAGAACAGCAATAGCCTTTGTGTCTCCAGACCATTCACCCGAAAGGGCCGTCTAAGTCATAGTTCCGTGACGGGGAAAGTGGGCCCTGGTTATGGTATGCTGGGATCCCCTGGACACTAGACCTAGCCTCTCTCCTTCATTAGCACTTGTTCTGGAAGCGTACCTTGTTACTTTCAGCTTTGTTTCGTTGAAAGCCTGTCCTGTTACAGATCTCAGCAGCGCTTCCAAATGTAACGGTGTTTCCCCCGCCCGGTGGGAGATTTGTCCATTACTACTACGGTGTATGGTGCATATACCTGCTGGCAACAGGAGGGCTGAGTCATCCGCCGATGGTAGTGGAGACACGGGACCAGGCTTCTGGGGTTCATACCGCACATATCTCTTTAGCAGTGCAGCGCCTCCATCTGCCGTAGGCTCCAGGAACTGAAGGTGATCTCCCAGGGTAGAACTTATTACCTCTCCCCCAGGAGGCTCAAGCATAAGCAGGAGATATATAACAACAGGAACAGTTTATTTACTCTGTACAACACAGTTACACGGCAGAATTCTGCCCGATGCAGTTCTTTCTAAATGATGGTCCCTGGATCGTCACTACAGGCCAAGGGCAAGGGCACCTTTCCTAGCTCTTCCCCACCTCCCTAGCAGAGGCAGAGGTATGGTCCACACTCACTCTCCCCCAAAGGGAAAAGCACATGGGAAGGCCCCAATCTCAGGATCCCAGTTCTGTGACCTGCCATGTATCACATCTACAGTGATAGCTGCGAGTAAAGAGACTGTATCTGGCAGAAGACTGCTGAGTAGCTGTGTGTTACTGCAAAGACGGTAGTAATAAACAGTTCCTGTTTGCAATATACCTCCGACCTGGTGTGTGATCTAACTGGGGGGAGAGTATAAGTTCTACCATGGGAGATCATCTCCATATATCCCTGGAGCCTATGGCAGATGGAGGCGCTGCACTGCTAAGTATTATCTGGGGTATGGACCCCAGAAGCCTGTTTCTGTGTCCCAAAGTCATCATGGATGACTCAGCCCTCTTGTTTCCAGCAGGTATGCACCACACACACCCTGTAATGGCCCCTATCTTCTGCGATATATACACATAATCATAATCACCTTCCTGTGAGTTTATACAATAAACACCCTTCCGTTTTTAGTCTGGAGTTGCCCGTGAATTATTTTCCTATTCACGATCTTTTCGAGTTGCTGTGCTTCTTGGCTCTACCTACCACTTCTTGTTACTGCCCATCAGGATTGCACGCAGTGGAACACTTGGATGCTGGACTACAAGATACCCTCAAGGGCAGGTAATGGGCAATAGCCCTTATATCTATACCTGTGACCCTTATAGTGGGGATGTTTATGCATTAAGAGAGGTTTGCATCAGGATCATATATGCGGTAGTCATGTGTACTGACCTCTAGGCCTATATTTGCGACCCCAATATACAATGATGGACTCTTATACTCAATGGATGAATTGCAGTGTTCCTATTTTTGATTACTCAATGATTGTGATTATATAAAAAGCACACAGTTATATTGAGCACCATTCTCTACAGATATCTATACAAAAAATATAACAAAGTTTATTGAAAAAACACGTCACAAATATATATACAGCTCAACCCTGTTATAGCGTGATCCGCTACAACGCGACCCTGTTATAGCGTGATCCGCTACAACGCGAATCCGCAGATAACGTGGTCTGAGCATGGCTCCCAATTTGAAACCCTCCAGCTGCAGACAGAAGAGCACGGGGACACAGCCCTATGAAGTGAGGAGAGAGAGGAGAGAGCTGACATCTGCAATGAGGAGAGAGATCTAGATGCCGGTGAAATTTTAATTCGATCCCAGTTATAACGCGGTCTCGGGGTTGTGGACCCCAAGGACGGCGTTATAACGGGGTTAATATATATATATATATACACATATATACATACACATATTTATATATATATATATACTGTATATATATATATACATATATATATATATATATATATATACACACACATACACAGTTGTGTGAAAAATAAAGTACACCCTCTTTGAATTCTATGGTTTTACATATCAGGACATAATAACAATCATCTGTTCCTTAACAGGTCTAAAAATTAGGTAAATACAACCTCAGATGAACAACAACACATGACATATTGACTATGTCATGATTTATTTAACAAAAATAAAGCCAAAATGCCAATAAAGCCAATATTTCTAGGCTGCGTAGGTTACATTTTAAGTGATGGTGGGTGAAAAAGGCAACATTTATATATTTATTATATATATACACACACACACACACATACACACATACATACATACATACATACATACATACATACATACATACATACATACATACATACATATATATATATATATATATATATATATATATATACCATAATACTGAGTTAAGCAGTGTAAGTGCTGTATGCTGGGTGATAATGGGGAAAGGCGGGGTTGCATACCCAGTTAAAATCAACCCCACACTGATGAGACCCATCAAGGTCGAAACAGCTGTCTGTGGGTGGTTTTCTGGGTATGCACCTTAACCCTGGCTGTGCTCAAAGCTGTGACCATGCAGCAAGCTTAAGCCTATAGGGAACCATGTTAAAAATGGTTTTTGAGGCAAAAAGTGACACTGTGTGCTCATTTGCATGTCATTTCCCAGAATCCCTTGCTGCAGTGGAAGTGCTGTATGCTGGGTGATGATGGGGAAAGGCGGGGTTGCAGACCTGCCTAAGACATGCAGATGAGCATACAGTTGTATTTGCATATATATATATATATATATATATATATATATATATATATATATATATTTATATATATGGGCGGTTCACAAGAAGAGAGAGAGACTAGCTGATAAGCTGATCTTCCATCACGGAGCCGGAGCAGTGAGTTTCAGCAACAGGGAGAAGATCTCACGAGATCAGAGGTCATGTGACGCGGAAGTGACTGCGTGAGTTTGCTGTACTCGGAGCCGGCATCAACCACTACTGAGTGTCAGAGACTCATATGTGAAACTCTCAAATGCTTTTTTACAACTCACAAAGTGTGAGTTGAATACTTATTTAGGTTCTTTACCAATTTTTAATAAAAGGTTTTACACTATACTGTTCCCCTTTTTTTTCCCTACCTTATCCCTGTATGGGATCCGTCTGCAAGACGGAATCTATGCATACAGGTACACCGCGACTGCTGTGAAGCACTGAGAAAACAGTTGCTTGGAAGTACAGAGAGATCCTGGCAGAAATATAAGAAATCACCAAGCTGAGCTCCTGATCCCAGAGTGGATAAAAAGCTGACACTGATCAAACTCACTGTAAGTGCATATCTCACCAAAATTGTTATTCTGATTATTGGATATACTACCCTATGATGGTTCTTTTTCCCTTTTTTTCTCTCTCTCCCTGTTTTTTTTGCGCCTAGGTCATTCTTATTTATTTATTTATTTATATATATACTGTACATATATATATATATATATATATATATATATATATATATATATATATATATATATATATATATATATATATATATATATATATATATATAACTGAAAAAAAGGTCTCAGCAGAGGCAGCTGTGGTGCACGGTAAAGGGTAAATAGTTACAGTCTGTAAGGATCCATAGAGATCCAATATACGAACCAGTACAGCACAAGAGAAAATCACAAAAAGTGGTTTATTGGGTCCAAAATGCCCACATATGCCCGGCATGTGTGTGTATTTTGGACCCAATAAACCCCCTTTTTGTGATTATCTCTTTTGCTGTGCCGGTATATTGGAACTCTAGGGATCCTAACAGATTATATATATATATATATATATATATATATATATATATATATATATATATATATTCTGTTAGGATCCCTAGATATATATATATATATATATATATATATGTAACGCCTGTTCTGTTTCTGGTCTGACCCACCCAATCTTACATTGGCCCCTGTGGTCTATCCAGCCCCGTTACATGTCTGTGTATGGTGGTGCACCTGTAGGCAACAGGACTCCTGAGTCTCCTGCTTGATGGTATTGGGGGATGTCAAGGCAGACAGGTATCTGAGGTAGTGTGTGCGAGTCCTACTTACATCACGTGCAGCGCCTCCACCTCATCAGGATCTATGCGTATGCAGGTAGATGGTCCTGATGAGGAACTCCTTCTTGGTGGTGAGGGCCCCATGAGAGTAATTGCAGACTCACACCATGGGGTTCTTGTTGAGCAAGCCATTTTTATTGTGTGTGGTGCTAAGGGCCAGCCGCCCCTCACAGTCTTTGTCTCAGCCGCACATTGTTCCGTGATTCCCTTTAAAAGGTACGCCCTCCCAATGGAGTGGGATTCCCTCTCCCCGCAGGGAGGTCTCCCCTGTGCCAGGTCCCTGGACACAGTTGGCCTTCTATAGCTGGATATAGAATGGTGCCACTAGTTACTGCACTAGTGGGCACCTTTGAACTTGCTGCTTCACCTTCACCTTGAACATCAACCAGCAGCAACCACACGCTGCAACCTTTTTGCCCTAACTTTAGGCAGTTCAGTGCCTTATATACCTCAGGAGGCAGGCACATCTCTGAGGTCACTAATAATGGACTCAGAACATGTAGCCACTCCCATCCATACATAGGGCACCTCACCAGGGTGTGAGGGTAAACCTCCATGATTACTGCTGGCATTCCTGTAACTTATCAGGTTTTACTGCCAGCAGGAGAGATGACTGTAAGCATTGTTAGGCATGCCTATATATATATATATATATATATATATATATATATATATATATATATATATATATATAAAATCTATCATGCACGAGTCATGCAGAGGCTTAAAACATCTGTCTGAGAATGGTGGGAAGGAGTTGTATTTATTATCAATGGAAACACCAACATATTCTCTTAAATATCAAATATCAAAATACTACAAAATCTGGTCTCCTTATCACGAATATGAAAGAGGGGTTTAGCGATTGTTTTCAACCGATATACTGAGCCACACATACCACCGTTGTGCGGATAAAGATTAAAGGGAACTGCATATTATTAGTCATTCTGCCAGTATATTTAACTCATGAATGTTGACCTCACTGATTGTTTCTTTACCTTTACTTCTATATCAAATATCCCTACTGTTATATCAAGATAACTGCAATTTCCAATAAGTGGTTTTAATAGGTGAATTTAATGTTCTCTACAACGTTTGATGTAATGAGAAATATTGCATAAGCAGTGAATGTACAATACAAGCTGAATACAAAACAACCCTCAAAAATCTGTCTGAAAAATCTTACATTTTATGTTAAGGAAGCAATAAACAAACCAAACTAAATAAAACAGCAAGAATCTGGAGAGACCATTTAATCAATGGTCCAATAACAACATTAGTCAAATTAAAGAACTAGAAAAAATAAAGCAAATGTAGCGGTCATGTAAAATGCCTACAGTCATCTCTCCTGTTGGCAGTAAGGCCTGGTAAGTGTGGGCATGCCAGCAGTAATCATGGAGGTTTTCCCTCACACCCTGGTGGGGTGCCCTGTGTATGGCTGGGACTGGTCACATGCTCTGACTCCATGGTTAGTGATGTCAGAGGTGTGTCAGCCTCAGAAGCTTACATAAGGCACAGCACTGTGTCTAAAAGTTAGTTGCTGGAAAGTTCTACCTGAGTTGCTGTCTAGTTCAAGTCCAGTTGAGGAAGAGTTCTGTCAGTTATGATATAGTAACTCCATGGGAGGCTGTGTCCAGGGACCTGGCACAGGACAGTGATTCCTGCGGGAATAGTGAATCCCTGATCTAGGTGATATACCTATCTAAAGGGAGCACTGGCGAGATGAGCGGCTGAAGATACTCCTTGTGGAGGGCAGCTGCCCTGCTGTGTCAATAAAAGATGAGTTCAGCCAGAAACCCTCTCGTGTATCTATCTGGAATGAGTGTACAGAGAGGAGCACCACGGAGGAGTTCCTCGCCAGGATCATCCCCTTGCGGACGCAGGGACCCTGGTGAGGTGGAGGCGCTGCACTGGAACTAGGTGAGACTCAGCACACTACCTCAGCTGCCTGTCTGACGGGTCCTCCCCACACACCATCATGCGGGAGACTCAGGAGTCCTGTAGCCAACAGGTGCACCATCAGGCATATCTACACTGTAATGGGGTCCGGTTAGACCACAGGGGCCAATGTGAGATTGGGTGGGTCAGGCCGGGCCAGAAATACCGTTACATTTGGAGGCGAGCTGCTGAGATCAGATCTGTCATCAGGACAGGCTTTTAGCTAGGTCACTTGGAAACAGGGAGAAGTGTCTGCTGCCACTTTGTGCTGCGTAGGGACGGACCTAGGGGTGGTCAGGGGGCTGATGGAGTATGTCAGTTCGCAGGGACGACCTAGGGGCCTGAAAGGAGTGAGGGGTCTGGAGCCGGGTTATAGCTGACCGAGTCACCTTGAGGCAGTGCTAGTTGGTAGGATGCCAGAAGGGATAGCCTGTTAACTTGGTCAGGAGTCCTGGAGAGGGTCTGCGCTAGGCTGACCAAGACAGGTAGACGCCCCAAGTACTGCATGGCAGAAGCCAGAGTACCTAGCCCATTCCAGACACTCACCGTAGGGAGCACAGACTGGGAGGAAGGAGTCACAGCAGACACTGAGAGAGTGAGCCTAGCCTGAGGTAGTGCAACACTGGGTCACACCTAGATAAGGTACACATGTGGTGGTGCATCTGAAGCTAATCTTTATTGTACCGGTGTGGTGGCTGCCCCGCAGAACGGAGCCCCATGTACGATAGTTGGTGCGAGAAAATGGCGACCGCAAGAATGGAGGATCCGCGCGGTGCGGATAGTCCAAAATGGCAGACGGAGGCTAATGGAGAGAGCGCACATGGTGTGTGTGCGTGTAAAAAGAACATGGGACAATTGATGAAGCGGTACTTCAGTCTTTATCAGGAAGACGGAGAGGATCTACCTGGGTTCCTCCTGCGGATTGGAGCCGTCTTACAGGAGATGCGAAAGGGGGATTGTATTAAGGCCACTGAGGTGGAGGTGTACTTTTGTGATCGAATTCTGAGAGGAGCGTCACCTGACCATCCTGTCGTGGCTAGGATGCTGTGCTCCTGGATACGGGGTGATCCCCTGTCCTTAGGGAGGCTAGTGGATGAGATAGAGGAATATGAAGTTGCAGCTGCTGTGAATATGGATTGCAGAGCGATCCAAAATGGCGGTTCCCGCTACCCGGGGAGACCGCGTGGGCCAGTTGCAGAAAATGCTGCAAATGCAAAACTTGCAGAAAGTTGTCCGGGATTGGCGCCAAAAGAAAAATTCCACCCTGCGGGGAGGTATGGCGCGAAACCTGAAGCCGCGCCCCCCAGGACTGTGAACAGTTCAGCCCCTGTGCCGGGGCATCCAATTAACTTGTGGGACCCTCCCCAAATATTCACCAGGGGGAGTGGTCTCTATCTCTGCCAGCCAAGACCCGAGTTGTCTGAGGGAGGAGCTGGGTGTGAGCTTCCTGTCCCACAGTTGCGAGCTGGTGAACAGGAGAGACCATTGTGCAAAGTGTCTCCTGTAACCAGCACAACAAAGCGCGAGATAGACATTGGGGTATATCCCTATTTATTGCCAGGAGGCTCCCTGGTAGTCAAGGCGGGGGCGGACACAGCCATGCTGACGGCTGAAGCCCCGCGTGCGGCCTGCACCGAACCAGTTGATCCCGGAGAATGGGGATTGCTCCTAACGAGCAGAACGGAGCCTGAAGAGAAAGGGGTCTACAACCGCGGTGAGAACCCGGAACCTCACCGTCGGTCCCCTGCGGCAGTGCCACTCCCCGAGTCGGAGTTCGGCTCCTTGAAAGAGGAACAAGCGATCCTAACGACGGTGGTGATGCGCCTACCGGCGGACCACTTCAGCGGTGCTGGAAAAGAACCGGCACTTACCTGTGTCGCGGCGGAGCGGAGTCTCGTGTCGCCGGTGCAGAACCAACCCGAGAGGCGGAGTCCCACGGCCGTGGTGACTTACAGTGCGGAAGGAGGAGAGGATTCCATCCCGAGCCGACGGAGCGGTGAGATACATCCTTACCCTCCCCAGGCGCCGGTGGTGGCAACGGCGGAGGAAGGCCTAGCCCAGGCCCGAGCGGAGCGGAGAGCAGACCCATCACTTCCGGCGGCGGATGTCGTTGTGGAGGAAGAGATCCTGCTTGGGGATCCATCGCAAGATGGCGGAGTATCCGGTTCCGGTGATGACGTCACTTCCGGCGGAGGTAGCGGAGCGACCAGAGAGAGAACCACAACGCCTCGGCGATCGGGCAGTGCTTCCCGATCACCTGTGTCAACACAGAGCTGGCAGGCTGCGAGGAGAGCTGAGACGGGTGAGGCCCAACCAGCGGCACGTCCGCACAATGATACGGGACTATCCGAAGGCAGAGAGCGGGTCGGAACCCCGCGGGTGCCCATTCACTGTCCCTATGCCCAACCCCACGCCCTAGCTAATGCCCCTGTCCCAGTCACCTGTTCCCGGGGATCATCATCCAGTTTGGGGGTGTCGGAAGGATCTTTGGGGGTTGGTGAGAACCGGACTGGGGAAAGACTGAGCAGTTTTGATTCCGGGGAGGGCTCAAGGGAAGGAGGACAATTGGGACAGGTATCTAAGTCCCGGTGGGTGCCGGAAGAGGAGGATATACCTTCTGGTGAGGCCCCGAAACACGAAAGGTGGTCCAGGCCCCGTTCTGCAGGGACTTCCGGGGTATGCTCCTGGGGGAATACAGAGGAGGGGGACTCACTAGAGCGGGGGCCTGGGATATTATCTGACCCCGTGGACACAGACGAGCCCCTGTCATGGGTGTTGCCAGGGAGGGCAGGGAACGCAGAGCTGACTAGGAGCAGCCGGGCCGAGAGGGCTATTATAGCTAAGTACAAAGCGCCCCACAGGTTGGAGTACCTGTATGTCCCTGAACCCCTCATGGAAGGAGAAATTGAGTTTAAAATGGGTTCCACTGGTGAGGATAGGGGATATGGCACTGATGAGGAGGAAGGATCAGGGGAAGAAGATTGGGATCCTGGCGGGTTACATGAGAAGTGTCGCACAGAGGGTTACAGCATTGCTGCTTTAAGCCCCGTGGACCATGCTGTGCGCAAGCCACCGTAAGAGGGTATGGTAGTACCACTAATGGATACTCCATAAGGGAGTAACCCTGGTTGTTATACATCTATGTTAGGATGTATCTGTAATGTTTATGATGGAGATATGTACTGTATTCATTTGTACTGCATTATGAGAAAATTTGTGTGATGTTAATTATGTTTTCCGTTACAGTGCTTCCTGGAAAGAGGTATACAAATTTAGGTCCCAGCGAGGACGATGGGATTCACCAGGGGGAGAATGTAGCGGTCATGTAAAATGCCTACAGTCATCTCTCCTGTTGGCAGTAAGGCCTGGTAAGTGTGGGCATGCCAGCAGTAATCATGGAGGTTTTCCCTCACACCCTGGTGGGGTGCTCTGTGTATGGCTGGGACTGGTCACATGCTCTGACTCCATGGTTAGTGATGTCAGAGGTGTGTCAGCCTCAGAAGCTTACATAAGGCACAGCACTGTGTTTAAAAGTTAGTTCTGCTGAGAGGAGTTCCAGCTCTTGTCAGAGCTGAGGAAGGAGTTGCTGGAAAGTTCTACCTGAGTGCTGAAAGAGTTCTGTCAGTTATGATATAGTAACTCCATGGGAGGCTGTGTCCAGGGACCTGGCACAGGACAGTGATTCCTGCGGGAATAGTGAATCCCTGATCTAGGTGATATACCTATCTAAAGGGAGCACTGGCGAGATGAGCGGCTGAAGATACTCCTTGTGGAGGGCAGCTGCCCTGCTGTGTCAATAAAAGATGAGTTCAGCCAGAAACCCTCTCGTGTATCTATCTGGAATGAGTGTACAGAGAGGAGCACCACGGAGGAGTTCCTCGCCAGGATCATCCCCTTGCGGACGCAGGGACCCTGGTGAGGTGGAGGCGCTGCACTGGAACTAGGTGAGACTCAGCACACTACCTCAGCTGCCTGTCTGACGGGTCCTCCCCACACACCATCATGCGGGAGACTCAGGAGTCCTGTAGCCAACAGGTGCACCATCAGGCATATCTACACTGTAATGGGGTCCGGTTAGACCACAGGGGCCAATGTGAGATTGGGTGGCTCAGGCCGGGCCAGAAATACCGTTACACAAACATTACAGCAACATTTGATCATGAGGCCTCAGTTAAAAAAAACAAATGTAAACAAATTGCTAGTGCAAGTTGTTTTTAACAAATGCAATCCTTTTGAAAGTGACAAATAAAAGTCTTCCTCATCTAGTCAGTTTCATTCTGCCTCTATTTTTTAATCATTGGTTTTCTCCACCCATGACCCTGGCCCATGTCTGCATTTATAGCCTGTTCCATGTTAAAAGAACAAGCGGTAAAAGGGGAAGGGAAATACACTTTGCCTGCTGAAGTGGAGGGCACATCCTGGTCAACACAGTTTATACCCAGTTCAAAATATGAAGCAATATCAGCAGATAGATGAAATGACATGTTGTATGTACTGTATTAAACTTCCGCTCTATCTGATCTTGGCCAAGCGGCTTTATCAACCTATATCTCACTTACCATACCAGATCGTTAACGCTTGAGAACAGGGATTTGCTCTTCTTGTGTTATGCTTATAGGCGAAGAAATCTTTATGAAGTCAAAACTGAATATTACAGTAGAGGCAACGTTTATTCTAACATTTGCCGTAAACTAGCCGGGTTACATTCTGGGTATGTGCTGGGTATGTGCTGGGTATGTTCTGGGCTAGTTTGAGGCACGTTTAAGGCATTTCTGCATTGACTAACGACCCATAGGATTAACACAGCAGGGATCCCTGGCATTCCAATTCAGTTTGAATGGGACTGCCAGGGACCCCCGCTGTTAATCTGATAGGCCATTAATCAATGCAGAAATGCTGGGGCTAGTTTAAGGAAAGTTTAAGGCATGTATTCAGAATGTACCTGGGTGTTTCCTGGTTTTTTTGGGGAATTGCCACTGGTTTTTGTTCGAATAAGAGTTGCCTCTACTGTATATATTCAAATAGGGGAGAAACATTTTGTAGGATTGCTTGTTCTGTGGCAATAACAAATACCACCCTTGCTGTACACAAAATATGCATGTTATTACATTCTAAGTGCTTGAAGTGCATCCATAAACTAAATAGCTGTTGGTACTCACTAGATCCAAAGTAAGCAACTTCAAATGGCCTCATTCATGGAGCTGTAGTAGTTGCATTTTAATATGCATAAATGTAATTGAAGTAAATATGTTAGTATGTGGAAACCCCAATACATTAAGGAAGGCTAAGGACTGTTAGAGCAGAAGGCAACAGATGTCCGAATGTCTAAATAAATAACAGCAACACATATCTATAGAAATGTTTGAATAAGGAAGGTTTATACATTTACTGACTATGGATTAGAGATGTGGCTCATCACAGAATTTCACAAAGCAAGCAAAAATGGGCGATATGTTTTTGTGAAAAATACAGCAAGAAATGTCAAACTGCACAAAAAATGTGTCAATGTACAATGCAAATTCCAACACCGAAGCAAATGGCCCTTCAAATACTGCCATTGTCACAAACCTCTGATGGAAGTTGCTACAGTTCATGGTAATCTTGTGAAAACTCTGCATCAACGTTTATTTTCACACATTCCCTAGCAATGTAAACCTTTGTAACAAAAGTGAACTTCAAGAGAAAAACTTGAAAATGTATTCAAATTCAAAGACATTTGCACAACTCTACTATGGATTTAACCTATATAACTGGTACACTGTGCTTAAATAAAATAGTTATATTCTAAGTGAACTGGATTGCAATATTTATTTTGCTAGGGTAGCCCACTTTCTCCATGTGTAAAGGAAACCACCTGTGCTGCCATTACCTGAGTGGCTAACAGGAGGCCTGATTCTCCGCCACTGGGAGTGATCATGTTCGTTAGCACACAGCGCCTCCACCTGAGAAGGATCCTAACACGGTAGGATAGCCACTCCCAAGACAAGGGGCTATCCCATTCTACAGCCCTATTGGCTGTGTTCCCCCACCTGATGCGCAGCCCCTGTGGCTACTGTTAACTATAGTTCCATGCGGAGCCCTATTCAAGATGGCCACCACAACTAAGATTCACTGCACATGCGCAAGACTTCGATGCGCATGTGCAACTATTTAAAAATGTCCGCCACCACCGGAGCAGCTCCCCGTCCGCGTGGGGCTCCGGTAGCCAGCCGCCAGCTCCCACGCACCTATGGCGGGTCCACCTGCACCTCCAATGGCACCCGGCACCCCCTGTAGCTGTCCCTCAGCCAGGAGGTAAGAGGGGACCTGGCTACACTAGTAAAATGATTACATTCATTAAGTAAGGCTTGGTGGCATGGAAACAATTACTAATCTAATATAACTGAAATATTCTATATTGTTTTTACAATATGCACGGAACAAAATGTGCGTCTTGTTCAAGAAGAGGATTTGTAACAGAGAGCAGGTTAATTTTCAGAGATTCTCATGTAGCATACCACACTAACTAAAGTAAATATACTTTAATAGATACTGTACTCTCCCACACTTTCATTGTATGCACACAGCAATCTCTCTTGCACACATTAGGGGCATTAATGCTCTCAAAGTATTGTGGAAGTCAAGAAAAGACAGCAAATTGAATTTAACCATATCATAAATCAATTCAGACCATGTGGGATGAGTATTGCCCCCCCCCCCAAATTTTCCATAATTGAAAACATACTTACTCGCTAATCAACACTCATAGTGCTGCTGCGCTTCGCTTCAGGAAAAAAGCAGAAACCTAGAAACTGATGGCAGATGATGACTGTTCGTACAACTTGCCCTCTACTATTAGCTATTAGCTTTGCCTTTTTCTGGCCATTATCTAATATTTTGAGGTTCATTTGTGTCTATCCAAGTTCTTTGTATTTCCTGTATGGGTTTTATTCCCCACCATACAGTACGTTCATGGAAAAGTCTATGTTTAAATCTCATGTAAAATGTCTTTAGAGTAATGAAACTCCCTCGGATGCTACATCTTTGTTCAAAGAGGGGCCTGTAATGTCATAGGTGTAATGCAATATCTCCTTAACTGATTAATGGGAAATCTCAGCACATGAGACTTATGGTACATACTGTATATCATGATACCGCAGGTCTTTGTGAAAATGAGGGGGGGGGAGAGAATGAGGGAGGGGGGAGAGAATGAGGGAGGGGGGAGAGAATGAGGGAGGGAGGAGAGAATGAGGGAGGAGAGAATGAGGGAGGGAGGAGAGAATGAGGGAGGGAGGAGAGAATGAGGGAGGGAGGTGAAGAGAGATGAGGGGAGAAGGGAGGTAGAAGGGGAGAGTGACAGGAGAGAGGGGGAACAAGAATGATGGAGAGAGGGGAAGAGCGATGGGAGGTTGAATGATAGAGGGGGTAGAGAATGACAGAGAGGGAACAAGAGTGACACAGAGAGGGAACAAGAGTGACGAAGAGAGGGGGGAGAGAATGATGGAGGGTGGAGAGAGAGAGAGAATGAGAGCGAGGGGGGAGGGAGAGAGGATGGAAGTGTGACAGGGAGAGAGGGGGATAGTGATATGAAGAGAGGGGAGAGGGAATAACATGGAAAAAGGGGGGGAGTGTTTATGAATGTTACAAAAAATATATTAGGAAGAACATTTTAATTTAACAGTTAGCTAGAAAAAAAATCTAAAGTGAATGGTGTGTGTGTGAAGGGGCGAAAGCTGAAGTTTCACCTTGGGCGCTAAATACTCTTGCACTGGCCCTGGGTATACAGTAAGCTGCATAGTGTGATATTCTTTGGATACTTGTATTGCTGTAGTATATTTCTCTACTATGGTCTCTAATGAAACCGTTCCCAAGAACTTCTGCCACAGAACTGAAGAGACCTATTACTGTACCTACATAAGTAGCTCTGCCGAAGATCTTCCATAGCTTTGACCTCAAATAGGCCCTGATATTCAATAAGATCAATAAGACCTCAATAAGAGGCCCTGCCTCTTCATATGCAGAAAAAATTGCTTCTGGTTCACATATCAATGTTTCTTCAACATGAACCGAATCCAACGTGTTAGTCCCACCCAGGGAAGTTTGAAAGGTGTTTCTTTTCAACTTCTGTGATCTGGATGCTCCAAACCGATCCAACATAGCAATTTTGATCCAAGAGAACAAAAATCAGATGAAAAGTCATTTCCTTCATAGCCAGCATCTTAATGAAATCCACAAACAACCTTTTCGAGTAGCCGATATGCAACTCAAGAGGTTATTTATTTAACTGCGAAACTACAAAAGGGGGCACTATCACATGACTTCCATGGGATTTTCCATGTGATTGTGCCTCAATTGGCACATTTGCAGTTTAATATGTTTAATAATCTCCTTAGCCTCACAATCAGCACAATCAGTATGTGCTTACTCTTAGCTAAAGCTTTGTTAGGGCTTTCAGGTTCCTCATTTGGGTCAGCAGATGGAGCCGTACCTTCAGACATAATCCAACTCAGTCCAACCATGACTAGGGACATTATCTGGTCAGAAAGCAACAACGGTGTTTGCCGGTGCCAATAAATACATTTTTAGGTTACTTGCGCCAGGTTCATTACCAAAAGAAGCCCCGGTCCCCGCTGCTAGAAAATGGTCTCTCTCGCGGATTTCACCTTATGTTGCCCCACAACCAGGAGCATTACATGGAGGGACAGGTAGAAAAATATTCTCAAAGTCCTAGGGAATTTTATTCTGTTTGTGCCTGGTATGGGTGTCCCAAGTGTAGCCTTCCCCAAAACAAAGTGTGAGCACATCCCTAGCTCCTTCCCTCTGCCTCAGTAGGACAAAGAACATTGACTGAAGGAGGGAAATGCCTAGTTATACATGGTCAGTAATTAACTATCCTACACTGAGCTAAAAGGGAAGGAGTGTTCCCATAGGTTAGATGCTGCCATGGGAGTCGTAGAAGAAAAAATGCTGATATTGCCAAATTGTAGCAGCACAAGGAATTTGCAAAGGCAAAAAGAAACATTTATTTTTCATGGTGATTACAAAAGTTGCTAATTTATGTGTCTTTGTAAACAGGGACCCGGCTTCAGTCAAAAAAGATTCTATAGGTATATACATTTTGCTGTGCTGAACACATTAGTTATTTTTATAGAAAATAATTCTGGTTACAGCTTGAGGTATTGAAAAGGGGTCCACTTAACTTACTTTCGCTTGTGCCTAGAGTTCGTTGATGCACAAATATGTTGAATAGTTTTCCCAATATTCAACAGAGTGGGTAGAAGTAGTTAACGCTGGAATCAAACACACAAGTCTGTGCAATGAAGAACGAACCTTAAACCATTATACCACATGTCCTCCCACCAATGTATATTATACTGTACGCACAATAAATGTGTACGCACAATAAATGTGTACCCACAAACATGTAACACCTCCTTATCTGTACGTAGAGAAAGGAAATTAACTTGTTTAAACATCATACACATTTTTCTTGTACCAGTCTTGAACCCGAATACCTTAGTATTTAGATGAAGACTATTGCATTCCTCCAACATTTATAGCCTCTTTATAACAGGGTGACCACCTGTATTCAGACTACCCAGGATAGATCAAGCTAGTCCTGATCTTGCAGCTACAGTATAGAACAAACTGGGGTTTCTATGGGGACTAGCCTTGTTTTCCCAATAATTTGTTTTAAAAGGTAGGGATATCAACATATTACTCCAGAGACTGTTCAATGAAGGTGGCGTTATACATCTGCTTTATTTTTTTATTTACGTGCATTTGAGCAATGCACAGGCTTCAAATTAAGCCGCAAAAATAGTTTCCTTTTATCTGTGTTCTTCTATATTGGAGCATGAAAGCCTCGGAGACCATGTGTTAATTTGAATTGAATGGGGCCTTGTTAAATTTATTGACATGAAATGAAAAATCCCCAATGTGGTTTTGAACTGTCATGCTACCCAGAGGCAAGAAATTGTAATTAAAAAAAAAAGTCTCTGAAAGCCGAGTGATGCTAAGCAATCTTTTCATAGAGCCAGCAGGCTGCGATTCCTCTCGTCTGACATCCTCCCTCCCTTTTGATAAGCAAGTAAGGGCAGCTGAAAATCAGCTTTGTATTAGTATTTATCGTGGCTTAGCTGGGATTTCACTTCTTGAGGGTAGAAAAAGGAAGACTAAATGCCATGGATAGGTATGAATAGAAATACACCAGGGAAACTGAAAACCCTGCAGTTGGATGCACCTACAAAATGATTTAACTGGGTTAGTGGATACTCTCTCCCAAATGATGTAAGAATATGTTTGTCATGCACTGGATTGCAGGAAGTGAGATGGGCGAATCTAATCTCCTCTGATTTCCAGGAATCTTGTAGTCGGAGACCAATTTTTGTATTGTAAATGAGCTTAGTTTACGTTCTTCTAGCTCAGGGGTCTCCAAACTCGGTCCTCAAGGCCCGCCACCAGGCTGGCTTTTATGGATATCCCAGTTTCAGCACAGGTGGCTCAATGAGTGGCTCAGTCAAATACTGAGCCACTGATTGAGCCACCTGTGCTGAAACAGGGATATCCATAAAAGCCGGCCTGGTGGCAGCCCTTAAGGACTGAGTTTGGAGACCCCCGTTCTAGCATAATAAAAAAATACAAGGTCTCTATTTACAAAGTAACTGAAAGACGTGTTGTAAAATATAGTCCCTCAAAAAATGAGAACTAGCTCTTTCTGAATTTGGGCAGGTCACAAAAATATAAGTTAACCCGTTTATTGGGGCTATGATTGTATGGCTTTAATGCCATGTAGTACATATTCACAGGCCTACATATCATCTCAGATCTATATAAAATAATTGATTAACATTAGAGGGGATTAAAAAAAAAACAAGATAGTTGAGCAGCCCATAAACTAATTTAAAGTTGCGTTCCCACAGACAACCAAAATGAATTAATTATATGATCTGTTTGTCTTACTGCATGAGGCATATCATTGAAAATTCACAATGTCAACCCCATTAATAATTTAGCATTTAAGTGTGACTGAGGCACTCAAAACTTTAAATGATTTTGCTAAGCAAGTCCTGGGTACAAAACAAGATACCAAACAAAATGTGAGTAAAGTGCATTTTTTTTAAAACTTAATTTAGAATTCCTTACTGTATACAATAAATAAAAATACCACTTGTGGTGCATTTGTATGCCTCAGACAGGTCTGCAACCCTGTCTTTCCCCATTATCACTTAGCAGCCAGGGATTCTGGGTAATGACATGCAAATGAGCACAGTGTGTCACTCTTTACTTCTTGTCCATTTTAACATCGATCCCTATAACCTTATGCCCGTCACATTACCCAGCCTGGAGTTAAGAAGTGCAACCTTTTGGGTCTCATCAGTGCGAGGTTGGTTATTGGCTACGCAACGTGACGCTAGTACGAAGGTTTAACCAGACATTAAAAAAGTTATATTGGGTAAAAAAAAAGTGCCCAAAAGCTATATAGTGTGTGTATGTGTGTGTGTGTGTGTGTGTGTGTGTGTGTGTATATATATATATCCACAGCACTCATCCTTAGTATAAAAGGAATAAATGTAATGCATCTAATATCTTAACAATAACAGCGACGTTTTGAGCCTACATGGCTCTTTGCCAAGCATATTTTCTATAGTATAGGATGTATTCAAGCTATACGAAGGACTAGTGCTGTGTATTTTTTTAATTTTTGGATCATTTCGTGGACTGATACACACACACATACACACATATATTATATAGGCTGGCCTCGATAATACGGCGGGTTCCATTCTATGGCCCCGCCGCAAAGCGGAACCAGCGATTTTCGGCATCTCCTACAGGTCATGCGCAGACCTGAAATCCCCCCTTCTGCGCATGAGCGACATCCGTTCTGCGCATGCGCGAACTCTGCACCCCCCCCATTCAAGCGGGGCCCTAATAGATATATATATATGACATTTTGCTGATCCTCTTATGATCACTGATGAAATAACAGGGTTCTGTGAAGCACTTGTTGAAAATAACTGAAATACGCCATAGTACTGGATTTGTTCTCTATCTTTGAAATACATGAGGCAGAATCAATTTCATGTAATGATTCTGTCATACACTCAGTGTAAGGGGAACCAGCTAACCTGCAGCTCAGTTCATCTTGGGAACTCAACGCCAGATGCTTTCTGCTCAGTAGGGGTCATTTTTACTATTCTCAATATGAAGCTAGGCAAACAATTACTTGCCAGTAGCCTATTTCACCTATTAATTTTTATGAAGCCAAAAGCTGCCTTGTAAGAGCCAGAGTATAATTACAAAAAGCTGGAAGGGCAATCAAATAGCTAACATCAAGGAAACAAAACTAGCATGCACACATGTCCTAATCCATTCATAATTACACTTTAAGGGCAAAGGAGGTTATTCATTAAACTGCAAAAGCTATTATTGGGGCATTATCACACAGAAACTCCCATTGACTTCCATGGGGGTTTCCGTGCGATAGTCCATAGTGATATCGCAGTTTAAAGAATAACCCTCATAGTATCAAGATGCAAGAGTGGGAATTCTTAGTGTGATTTAAAAAGTCATTCAAATATGTCTACTAAAGCAGCAATTCTGTGAAATGTTATTGTGGCCAGGTCCCCCCTGGGCCCCCCTTCGTCCCTTTACCTTCCGCTGCGGCTGCAACCGGCAGCGGAGGCTGGGGAGGGCTGTGGTAGCGAGGAGAGTCAGGATGGCGAGCAGGTCACCGAAGGTCCGCGGCGTCTCCCATAGCAGGGTGTCGCCATATTGGAATTGGCCGTGCATGCGCAGTGTGAGTTTGCGCATGCGCAGATGGGAAGTACGGCGGCCATTTCCGGATCTTTGCGCATGCGCTGTAAGGAGCATAGTGGTGACCATGTTAGGCACAGGGCTCCGCAAGTGACTACAACCCCCAGAAGCCTCAGGGGCTGCCAGTCACATGGGGACAGCACATGGCAGGATTCCCATGCTCTCCCAGTTGATACATTTGGCGCGCGAGAGACGACGCTAGTCGGACCTGGGACACAGAGAGGTTAGTGTGTGTGCAGGGTGTCAGTAGGCCCCTGCACTAGGCCAGAGACCCTGATAGGCCCCGACTCCCACTAGTTTGTGGATGCTACAGGGACAGCCCCTCTAGATAGGGACATTGCCCCTGTATTGAGTGCAGTGTCAGGGACACAGCAAGAAGACGCCGCACAGTATCAGTGGTCTGGGGCCAGACCACCCCCCAGATAGAGACTCTCTTCATGGTGGGACCCTCCAGCTGGATACCACCCCACGTGGAGGCAGACACCTTCGCTGACTGTGACAGCGTGGGACAGAAGAGCCCTCTCTGTAGTCAGCGGTACCAGGTGCTGGAGCACCTGGCCGGTAGCAGACAAGTCATCAAGTGCACCAACTCTACACTCTCACGGTGGGCAGCGCTGTCTCACACACTTTGGGGCTGGGTTGGTTCCTGTGGACACCTGGGTGGCAAGGTGCCCAGGGCACCTCAGTACATTGGGGAAGACCCTACTAGGGTGTGGACAAGGAGGTTGAGCAGTGGGGTACAGTGTGGGGCGAAGGCTGTGCGAGGCCGGTGTTATATGCGTCATAGTAATCTAAGTTAGCTGCAGTAAACCTGTTATTATATACGTCTGGGCGTAATTATTGCATTGGGTCCTGTTAAGGGGTTATCTGGCACTGTCAGGATCCCTCACAGGTGGAGGCGCTGTCACCGGACGATCCAGGTACACCCCAGGCTCTCAGCAGCAGAGGTTCAGGTCACCTGTGAGCCGCAGGTAAAGCACCACATACACTCAGTAGTCGCCACATCTTCATGAGCGTGGGGGAAACAAAACTACATTATTATTTTCCTTATATTGCCATAATGTGGGACACCTGGAGTTGATACATAGCACTTCTAGCTTTGGGGATCCTCGATTACCGAGGTATTCCTGTTTTTCTTTCTGCTGGAAAGAGGCTGACAACATTGTGTACTCTTGTCTGGTAGGTGGGGGGGGGGGGGAGGGGTACAACAGCGTATATTTCAGGAATGGGGCCACTGGAGGTTAGAGGAGCATGCGCCAGATTCAGAGGACCTACTGTTTCAGGTAATTGCAGCTTGTTTATTAAATTCTAACACTGAGTCCTACTGTCAGCCGTCTTTGGGCCGTTGGGCAAGTCAACTCCCTGTGCCTTAGGCCACACTTATAGTGCGCGCGACGGTGACGCGACCGCTTTCCGGCGACCAGGTCTTTGATTGGTTCAGAGGCTGTCAATGTGGCGACAGCCTCTGAAAAATCAAACTTGACCGGCTTCAAAAATTCGCGCCGCCAGCATCGCTCCCGTCGCACTTACTACAAGCGCACGCGACGGCGGCAATACATTTGTTTTGCCACGACGTTCCATCGCCGGCAGTATAAGCGCAGCCTTAGGCATCAATATTGGATTGTAAGGTCTTTCAGGTAGGGGCTCATTGTGCCTGCAAAATTCAATGTACAGCACTGTGTATTTAAGAAAATGATCTCAAGGCAAGAAAATAGAGGAGTAATGGAGAACTCCCTAATTTCCCTCTAAGATCAGAACGTCAAGTAATAAGTTCCACAAGTGGTCCTAGAAAAAAGTGTTTGTTATTGGTGGTCAAAACATTAATACAGCGACACTGACGTTTAAAAGCTACCGAACCAGAGCCATACACAGTAATATGTTCCATCCAGTCACTTTAGAGCAGTTCTTTGCTTCATGGTACAGTAAATGGTTTGTTTAACAGCAATAAAAAGAAAAAATAATGACTTGAAGAGCATGCAGGAAAAAGCCCGACCACTACAGGAAATTTAGATAGACTACAAAAGGAGAGTAAGGGAAGATGACAAGAAACATATAACAATGATGGTGTTCAACAATTAAATCACTAGGAATTAGCTAGCAGTAACTTGCCAACAAACTTAAAAACAGACTTCTTACTTTTGACGTACAGTAGGTGCCAAGCACACGACATTACAAAGCAAAAACAATAATAATCAATTGAAGGAGCAGGTTACTCTGTTTTTTTATTTGACCTTCCCCCCCCCCCCTCCCTTACATATTGACATACAGCAGTCCATGCCCTGCTTCCCCTTTGCTGAAAAGCAAGGGGGCCCAGGAGTTGAACCGCTTTATTTTTAGCACCGAGGACCCCTGGTTTCTGAGATATGTATCTGGAAATGTGCCAACGTTACCACCCCCTCCAGAGGAAACAAAATGGTGCTTTGAATTTCACACATTGCTTGTCCAAATTGGAAACCGCAAAGTCATCCATCGCTGCTTCCTACTGGCCTGCATGATGAGGGAGTTTAAAAATGCCGACATATCCAGCTTGTATCTCAGGAACCAATGGGTCCCTGGTGCCGAAATCAACACAGTTTCGTTGCAGAGACCCTCTGTGGCTCACCCTTGTAAAAAAAAAAAAAAAAAAAAAAAAACACAGCAGGGGAGCAGGGCATGTGCTGCATTAAAAATACATTATAGCCTGGGTCCCCCTGGTCCCGTTTGTCCCTTATCTTTCCATAGGCAGCAGAAGCTGGAGAGAGTGCAGGGGGGCGGGTGCGCAGCGCAAGTGGCGGCCATTAAGAGTATAGCACAGCAGGGGAACTACAAGTTCCAACAGCCTCAGGAGCTGCAGACCACATGTTGCCAGGCAACCGATAGGGCTGAGAGATGCATGGCAGTTAGAATTCTGACAGTTGGGGTTCTGACAGTTAGGGGGACTGACAGTTGGAGCCAGGACAGAGAAAGGGAAGGTAGGGTCTGGGTGTTAGTGGCATCCAGACTAGGCCAGATTAACCCTTTAGGTCCAAGATAGGCCCCACTCCCCTAATCAGATTGTGGCTGCTTCATGGAAACCCCTAACTAGGGACATTTACCCTGTAGCTGTATACAGATAGTGTATAGTGCCATTTGAAGACGCCACACAGCGATTCGAAGACTGTGGTCTGGGGCAGAACCACCACCGCACTATCATAGACTATCAAAGGTGAGGCCCTCCTACCAGAGTTAACCCCACGCAGAGGCTTCGCTGACATCGACGTCACTGGATCGGTGGATCCCTTTTGCTTTTCGGCCATACCCCGGTGCTGGAGCACCTGGGCAGGTACATCACAACGTGCACCAACTATAACACTTACAGTTACTGTGGGCAGTGCTGTCTCACACATTGGGTGGGTTGGCTCTTGTGGACACCAGGGAGGTTAAGTGCCCAGGGGCCCCTCAGTGCTTTGGGGAAATCCCATCAGGGGTGGACACTACGGTTGGAGGGCAAGGTGGAGCTATGGCTGTGCGAGGCTTATATTGTATGTGGGTTAATTATATATCTAGTTGTACCTGTGTTCAGTAAGCTGTTATTAAATACAAGTGTGTGATCTTATTGCATTGGGTCCTGTGAAGGGGTTATACAACGCTGTCAGGATCCCTCACAGGTGGAGGCGCTGTCACCAGACAGATCAGGTACATCCCGGGCTCCCAGCAGTGGAGGTTCAGGCCTCCTGTAAGCCACAGGTAAAGCACCACACAATCAGTAGCCACGACATTTCCCATAGGCTGGGGAAAAAGCGCTACACAATCAAAGAAATATACAGACTGGAAGATACTGAAAGATACTGCTTTGATGCTGTACTGAACACTCAAAAACAAGGGTTTGAATTCTTCTTGTTAATTGTGTCAGAATAGAAAACAGCCAGTTAGCAAAAAAAAAAAAATTAAAGAGGCAATCAAAGCGGTACTTAAAACCAAAAATATATATATTTTTTTCAATTTTTTAATATATGCATATTTTGATTACCTTTATTGAAACCTAATTACCCAAGCTGTGGATTGATTCGTTCTCCTGTAATCGATCAGCAAAGATCCTGCTTCCCAGGGTTAACTAAATGGCTGCCTCTCTGTTTCAATCAATCCTTCGGTCAGTGTGGCTCAACAGCTACAATGTATTCTTACATTACTAGGGTAACATATCTATTGTTACAGTTTGCAGCTCAAACGGCTGGGAATATTGGCAACAAATGATCACAAACAGGAAAGTGTCGCGAAGATCTTGCACTGCTGGGGAGGTGGGCTAAAACCTGCTATAGAAATCAAAGGATCTCAGTATATAAAACTCATTCAAAATGGCATTAAGAGTTGAAGATTTTTTTTTTACTAAGTATTATCTTATATTACAGTATCTTTTACTACAGAACCAATGTATTTAATAAAAAACCTCATGTAGGATTTTACATAAATTGCTCCTTTAAGTGAACATAAACTGTGTGCATAAGTTAATAAAATAGGTTTAATTATGTATGTATAGCAACACACAAAACAAAAAGAGCAACAACTTTATCTGTAGAGTGTTTTTGAAAAATAAAAATAGTTATGCTTGTTGAAAGAGTCTACCTCATTATATAAACGTAGATCTAAATACATATTGGGGGATTGTTGCTTTAGGTTGGTGTATATCTTAGGACATTTGATATTTATCCAGGGGATAAAAAAATATTGCAGGAATATACTGTAGGTGGTCACTTAAGGAGCAATCCATATAATATCTTCCATATGTGTGTTTTTTTCTATAAAACAGGTCTGCAGTATTAGATAATACTTAGAAAAAAAATGTATTCAACTGTTAATGTCATTTTTAATGAGTTTTAATATACGGAGCATCCTTTGATTTCTAAAGCGAGTTTTAGCCACCTCCCCAGCAGTGCGAGATTTTTGCAACAGTTTTGTTTGTGATAATTTGTTGTAAATGTCCCCAACATTTTGAGTTGCAAACTGTAACAATAGATAATGTTACCGTAGTAATATCAGAATACATGGTAGCTGCTGAGTTACACTGACTGAAGGATTGGTTGAAACCGAAAGGCTGCTATTACGTGAACCCTCGGAAGCAGGATCTTTGCTGATTGATCACAGGAAAACAAATTGGTCACCAGCTTAGGCAGTGTGCAGACAGATTTCCCGGGGCCCAGGACTAGTTACGATCGGAGCTCACCACCATCGGCAGTCTTGTGCACCCCCCCCTCCCCATTTCACACCTCACTCAAACCCCCCTCCTCAATCATTCCCTCCCACACAAAATACATACCAAAAAACTCCAGCCCCCAAATACAAAAAAATCCTTCCCACCCCCCAAATATATACAAACCCCAGCCCCAAATATATATTTTTAAAAACTACCCCAAATACATACAAACCCACCACCCATATACATATTATATATATATACTAATAAATACATGTACATATATGTCCCCCAGGGCCAAAATAAAAAACGCACACACCCAAATTCATATTTAAAAACCCCACCCCCCAAAAAAATTATAAAAAAACCACGTCCCCCTAAATACATATAAAAAGAACCACACACCCCAAAACCATATAAAAAACACCCCCAAATACATATATTAAAAAACCCACCCCCAAATAAATATAAAAAACATCCCCATATCACATATTAAAAAAAAAAACATTTCCCAAATACATATAAAAAAAACATACCCTCAAAATACATATAAACCCCCCACCCCCAAATACATATTAAAAAAAAACACCCCCAAAAACATATTAAAAAAAACACCCCCAAATACATATAAATCCCTCATCCCTCAAATACATATCAAAAAAATATATACATTAAAAAAACACTCCCAAATACATATAAATCCCTCATCCCGCAAATATATATCAAAAAAAATATACATTAAAAAAACACCCCCAAATACATATAAAATACAGACTTAAGTTGGGGATTGTTTCAGGCCTCTGGCCGGTGACTGTGGATCTTCTCATTGCCGCCGGACCAGGCTCTCCCCAGCTGCAGGCCTCCCTCACTGACTGTCCAACGCCGAGCTTCTGATGTTGGCGAGCGCCAGGGCACTCTCTCATGCCGGTGCGCGCTTGAAGCTGAGCCCAGATTGTTTCCAGCACACCAATGTCAGAGAGGCCCGGCAAGCGCCAGCATCAGAAGCTCTGCGTGAGACAGTGTTAGTGAGGGAGGCCCGCAGCTGAGGAGAGCCGGGCCCGGCAGCAAGTAGATGACCAGCAGCCAGGCCCCCCACAGCCACCGGGCCCGGGACATTTGTACTGGCTCTCCCCCCCCCCTGTCGGCAGCGGCCCTGAGCTTAGTTAGTTTTCAATAAAAATATATATATGAAGCCTTTGATTACCTTTAAATGCCGCTTGGACTGCCTCTTTAACAGGATTGCGGTGCAATAAAGTGGAAAAATGTTCCACTGTTGTATTTTCAGCCCTGAGAGAATTAGTTCTGTGTTTATTTCCTTAACTGTTCAGGCACAAAGCATCTGTAATATTATGCTGGGTTATTGTATTTGCCAACATTCCGTCCATGATTTAATTTTCTTCAGGATTAAGGCCCCAGTTTTAGCCATTTGAGTCAGTTTTACACTCAAGAAAGAAGTTTCTTAGCATTAGTGGACTATGGTGTTTCATCCATTAAAGCCAGGCATATTTACATTATAAACAATTAAACCTTGCTCATTTTTGGTGTTTGACAGCTTTGAATGTCATTGTATTTTAGGTCTGTAGTTTTTGGGGGACTATATATTTCAGTAGTGGAAAATGATGATTTAGATCCATTTAAGGATCGAAAAATTAACACAATTACTGATCATTTTGTTATATGTAGGCACTGTTGAGTACAGCAAGGCCCCACTTCTCGGCGATCCGCCGATACGGCGGTACCGAGAAGGGGGCTGTCATGTCTGCGCATGTGCAGAATGGGGAAGTCTGAGGTCGCGCATGCGCAGAACAGGGGGGTGCTGAGGTTGCGCATGTGCAGAAGGGGTAATTGCAGGTTGCGCATGCGCACACACCAAAAATTGTCTGTTCCGCTTTCTGGCGATTTTCGCTTTGCGGCGGGACCTTAGAATGGAACCCGCCGCATGCCCGGGGCCCTCCTGTAATGCAACAGATGTGTCCATTCAGCCAGGACCAGTTCCAGAACTTTTAAGGCCTATTTTCTCTGTCCACAATGTGCCCTTCTCCTCCTTGCATGGCACCACCAAACCTACTAAGTGTTCCTCTTCCCAACACCCTCTGTATAAAATAGTACTAATTGACCTATTGACAGCGATATGTTTAATGTGTTAAAGGCACAATATACAGTACCATAAATTACCAAAGTGAACTAGGGACACTAATATGCTTAATGGGTTAAAGGGCCAGCGACACGTAGGACACAAGTGATCCAATCTTGGTGTTCCCCAAACATTAAGGGGCAGAGGAGGGAAAGTAGCAAAAAAACAAGCAGACTTGAGTCCTTCGATACAATTTCACAGGAAACGTGAAACCCTCTTGATATAAATTTTGCATCCAGCATCTCTTATTGCTTTTTACAGACTCATCCCCTTGTTACACCACTGCTATTAGGCAGTCCCAGTATAAAGTCACACCCGTCAGTTGCCACCACATTTACTGATCTGAGTTCTACTTGCTTTAATCTCAGTTTAAAGTTATCTTGTTAAAAAAAAAGAAAAGTGAAACACTGACAAGCAGTGCGGAAAAACAAACCACGTTCTCTGTAGAATCATGCTGACAAGTTAGCCCTAGGCTGGATTCACACTGTACATTGGAATGAGGCTACAGAGATGTACATTAGCATTTTTACAGCAGTCCGCAAGTAGCTCTTTGAAGTACCTGTAGACAGCACGCTTGTCAGCTTCTAGCTGTGCCTGAGGGTCAATTGGAGCACCGGGGACTGGGTTTGCTGCCGCAGAGGATGCTGGGAGGTGGACTGGCTGGGCCTTGGCAGTCTGTTGAGCTGTGGCCGTCATCTGCTCAAAAGAGGCAAGTATGCCACAGTTAATTATCAATGGTCTAAAATATCATTCGAATCAGATGTTACAATAGTATGAGATTATGTGATTGATATGAAGATAAGATATTATAACACAATGAATGTATCTTGTATAATCGGTACCCATCATACTGTACAACATTAGTTAATTAATGATGTAACCTAACACAATTTAAAGGAAAAAATCATAAGTACCTATACATTCCAACATTTAAAAAAATATCTCCTTAAAGAAAGAACGGCATTGCATTTCTTTCTTATATAACTGAAAAAGGGGATTCTGTTATTCAATGTCTGAAATGTCATGCAACAGTAAAACTCCAGATTCTAGATACTGTACTGTAGGATAAAATGAATAGGCCGAGAAACATTGTGTTCAGCAACTACCTTGCTAGTGAGAAAATAAGTAGCAGAGTAGTTATTGGAACACAAACTGTAGATGTGCAATATCACAGGTGTTCTAAATCCTTAAGTCTTCCAGTTGTGCTAGGAGTTACGAATTGATATTCACCACAGAAGTTGCCATTTGTTCTTGAAAAGGTGGCTCAATTTTTTTTTCATATCCCTGGAACCAGAAGGTCTACTGTACATAAACAATGCTGATAAACACCAGGAGATCCATGTTCTGATATGGTACTGTACACACACGTTCAATATATAGCAGAATGACAACAATCAATGCTGTCTTCAGGTATTGGCATAAAGCCCCATCTAAACTGACTGCCAATGCTTATGGCTTTAAGGTATTGGCACAGATGTAATGGCCATTATTATTATACCTGCTTTTTGGAAGGAAACACATACAGCGATATTTTGGAGCGTCTCCATTCAAACATACCCCGGGCCAAAAGTCATGTGGGAGTCATATTATCTGTGATCTTCTAGCAAGTTAGCAGATTACAACAACGGCCCATACATCTGTGCGACAAGCAGTGGGAAAGCATCCATAGTTGAGAGATGAGGAGAGAACCAATAGGAAAGACACCCAAAATTTGACTATTTTACACAAACAAACTAAAGTATGTTTTATTTATTTTCTATATAACATAAGTCCCAACTTAAACATGTAAAGTCCTGAAAAGGATGAATGGAAAAAGTATCCCCAATGCACATTTCTAAAAGTTTAGTGCAGCACATTTCTGAAATGGATAAACGTGCCATCCAATGCTTGGAAATGTCTTTCTTGGTCCCCTCATTTGCCTTCCTTGTCTCAGGCAATGCATGGGTAATTATGGTTATCTTTGTGCAATCTTCGTAGTGGGGATTTCTCTACACTTCAGACCTCCATGAGATGTTTTCCTATCCCACCCCCCAAACCTCCCTCGCCTCTTTTTTTTTTTCCATCAGGACTAATTGAAAAGGGGAAAAACAAGCAGAGATAAAAGGGGCAGCTACCAACTGCAATGAATAAAATGTAAATCGTGGCCCAGTTAGTTCCCCGTTTCAAAACAAACACCAGCTGAGATGTAGTTATTGTATTTTACTCTAGTAAGATGAATTGATTGAACAACGATGCTTCAGATTTATAAAGCTCCTGGGGGCCAATTCAGCAAACTATGCGTCTCATTGTCAGCGCTACAAGCACAAGTGTTTATCTCTAAATAGATTTCATTTTTCAGAGGTGAATCTTCATTTGATATCAGCTGGATCAAAAATACAGGGAAAGAGGAAGGTTTCAGAGTTCACCTTCCCGCTTCAACCCCCTAGCTCCACAAAAGCACTGGTATGGTACAGGGGAAATTGGCCAACTACTGGAATTAATAACAAGCCAAATTGTTTCTTATGAATAAGTTTTAAAAAAATGTAAAAAAATTAAAAAGTCTTAAAGCAACAAAAAGTCTTAACCACAAGGTTACTGCAGTTCTGTCGCCCTGACACACACACCAAAAATTTTAGGGACTAAAAATAATACAGATGGTGTCTTTGCGGATTTTGTGCAGTCATGGCCTCCTGTCTTGTCATCCTGGACACCTGCCCTTCCTTCCCCTCCCTTTTCCTCCTTTGAATGCCATGTCTGCTCTTTCTCTTTTCCCCTACCCATCATAATCGTAATTTATCATTACCCTGGCTCACCCATATTTTTTCAATGTGTTTGACTGCATCCTCTCTTCACACTTACCCTCTTCCAACCCCCTTGTTGTCCTCAGTGACTTTAACTATCCCCTCAACAACCCCACCTCTGCATCGGCCTTCATCCTCCTCATCTTCTCCTTTTCACTCACTCTCTCTCATTGAATCTCCCATCTCCCCGCCACCCACAACCTTATCTTCATTGCAAGATGCCACGACTAGTCCACCTCCACACTCCTCGTCACACCTGCCGATCATCTCCTCTACACCATCCTTTGCATCACCCTCCCTTCTCCTTCTCCCTCCTCACACCCCACCCAATCCCATGCTTCGCAAAAACCTAAAATTCATTGATTTATTCACCGTTACCTCCTCCACCTCATCACTCCTCCCCCAATTCACATAATTTTACGCTCTCCCTCTGAATTCTGCATTATCCTCCTCCCTCGATTCAATCACGCACTCCACCCTGTGCATCCAAGCACAAAGCCACCTCAACCCTGGCTCACCTCCCAACTCAAAACACTCTGTCTCTCACTTCTCACTGCCGAGAGATTATGGAAATGTTTCTATTCCCCATACTCACTTGCCACCTTCTAATCCCTTCTCCGCTCAAAATCACAGAAACAAATATACTATAACACCCTTATTCAAAATGCTGCAGCCCGTACACTTCTCAATCTCCCCCCGCTCTGCCCACACCACCCATCTCCTCCTCTCTCCCAACTCCACTGGCTACCCATCCAATAACGCTTCCTGTTCAAATTCCTCACCCGTGTCTAGAAATCTCTCATTGTCTTGTACCCCCCACCCTTCATACCTTGCACCACTCATGTCTCACTACATCCCTTCCTGTCTTTTTCACTCCCTGACTGCCACTATCCTCACTACCCACCCCTCCAGCCCCTTGTGCCTCCTCTTGATTCAGATCATTTTCCTTATTCCCCTCCCTCTATTGGAACAAGCTCACCCACCACATCCAATATGCCCCTTCCCTATATTCAGAAGCCAACTCAAAACGCATATCTTCATCACATTCCATGATCTCTCTTAACCCATCCCCTCCCTCACCCATGATCTTCCCTACCTTCACCCCTTCCTAAAGTCTCTCCAAAACCCTCCAGTCACCCACCTCACCAATCCAATTACCTCCACTGTCCCCATTGTCAGACCCATCACCAACAAGACTTTATCCAGAGACCTGACCCCAACCCTTACACAGCAACCAAACAAACTATCAATGCACCTAACCCATAGCCCTAGCATGATATTCCCACTCTATCCAACACAATGACATCTTACCAATTACTCTATAATCTAATATTTATGTAACAACACCTTTGTTTTATGAACTAATGTACAGAACCCAGGATAAGTGTGCTATATTAAGGTTGTTATAAATAAATGGCAATTTAACCCTTTGAGTTCCAGAATGTTCAATCTGGCTTTGGTTGACCTGTAGGGTAGCTATGACACTAGAGCACCAGGGTGCCACTCCATGTGAGGTTGTCCCAGCGGGATTTGGCATTGAGATGTTTAAAGCAGCAATACACTTGGCTCATCGTTCACCATAATTACGCTTTGGTTTTTCCCTTCTAGTAGGATATTGAGGAATAATCACAGGCAGAAACTTGGGAGATAACAATAATAACAAGGATGATGAACAGCACAAATCCTCACAAACTATAAAGAATGTATTTGTGCACAGCATAAAAAAAAAACACTTAAAAAAAAAAAACCATGGCATAATTTTGAATCTGCTAGGGATCCACTAAAGCATTGGTGGCCAACTCCAGTCCTCAAAGGCCACCAAGAGATCAGGTTTTAAGGATATCCCTACTTCAGCACAGGTGGCTCAATCAGTGGCTGTGTGGTTGACTGAGCCACTGATTGAGCCACCTGTGCTGAAGCAGAGATATCCGTAAAACCCGACCTGTTGGGGGTGCTTGAGGACTGGAGTTGGCCACTCCTGACCTAGAATAACTTCAATCCAGCAGGTGTAATGTACGGTATACATGTATTGAACAGTTCAGTGGTGGGGACGGGACTTGCAATACATTTCAACACACCACCATTCAATCAAAAATCTACTGCCACAAGTTTTTTTTCTTGATTGTGCAATGTCACTTACTCCATATAAAATTGCATGTTTAGTCCCCTATGGCAGCTAAAGGGCTTAAAAAAACCTCAAATTACAAATACAGTATATGCCCAAATGCATGATGTGAAAAAGCTCAATAATATGCATTTGTTTATAAACAGTTGGTTGCTCAGACTGAACTAAAGATACTGCAGAGATTTCAAGTATGCTATGCTGCGCCTTGAGTATTAAAGTTGTATTTAGAAAATGTCAATATCAATGTTAAAGTGTCCGTTGCACTAATATTTCTCCCAGACACAAAACCAAAGTATATATTAAAGAAAAAGGGAATTGATACATTAACAATGGCCAGAGTAAGTGGAACCGTATCTTTAGAGCAGAAGTAGCATTGAGCAATTCTGGCATAAAGGGTGAAGTGAAGATTTTTTTTTTTTTTTTTTTTATTTTTTTTTAACAAAAACGACCTAGTTGGGGTTTAAAGTTTAATGCTTCTGCATTACTCTGGCCAATAGGACCCGATGACATCACAGCTTCCTATTGGCCCGCAGGGTGTGGGAGCTTTGAAATGCCTCCATAATGTAACCCATGGTAGCCGAGCAGAGTGGCTACCGGCAGGTAACTCTGGAAGCAGGGGGTCCCCGGAGCTGTAATTAATGGGGATCAGCTCCCAAGAGCGGGAAAAAAAAGAAAAGAAATAAAAGCTTAGAAAAATAAAAAATAGCACGACTGGATTGCCGTTTGACATTTGATTAAAATTTAATTTCCGTTTCATTAACATATTTTTAAGTTTTGGCCAAAAGGCAACAATCCAGGTGTATGCAGATTTCAGTATTGATTACGAGACATAAAAGTGAGAATGCTGCTGTAAAGTTGAGTAATAAGGGTCAGTCAATATAGAAGGGGTCATCCATGCAATATCCTAATGTACATGTTTTTTTTTAATAAATCAGTTCTGTAGTATTTACCAAATTTTTTTTATTCAACTCTCAATGCTATTTTGTTATGAGTTTTAATATACTAAGCATCCTTTGATTTCTATAGCAGGTTTAAACCCACCTCCCCAGCAGTGCAGGATCTTTGTAACACTTTCCTGTTTGTGACAATGTATTGACAATATTCCCGGCAGTTTGACCTGAGAACTGTAACAATAGATTATGTTACTGTAGTAATATCAGGATACATTGTAGCTGCTGAGTTACACTGACTGAAGGATTGTTTTAAACTAAAGTGCAGCCATTTAGTGCACCCTGGGAAGCAGGAGCTTTTGCTAATTGATCGCGGGAGAACAAATCGATTGGCAGCTTAGATAAGGGGTGGGCCAAACTTTCCCCCCGGCGCCCTCCTGTCTGCAGCCCCCCACCCCCCCACCTTGTTTCCGGCAAGAAATGACGCAGCGGGGTCAAGTGATGTCACGTTGCCATGGCAACGCAACATCGTGTGACCCTGCGGCGTCATTTGATGTCGCGTTGCCATAGCACGCGTCGCCGGAGTCAAGGTAAGGGAAGTTACAGATGCTTCACGCGATCCCCCGGCATTTCATTTAAATGCCTTGGGAAGATCGCAGGGCCTCTGTAACCTCCGCACCCCCAGCTTGCGCACCAATGGCTAAGGTCATTAGTTGTCAATAAAAGTAATGAAAGGCTGCATATATTAAAGCCAAATTTTTTTATTTCTTTTTACTGCAGTGGATTGCGTCTAAAACAGCACTGTGTGTTTTGTGGGCTTGAAATAAGTTACCATCACTGACAATAAACACTGCTTACAAATAATATAGGTTAATACCACAAAGCTGAGCCCCCAAGCCTCCTTTTACAATACTTGGAGAAAATGATCTTAACCTTTACAGTGACCTTGCGCCTTGCTGTGAACAGCACAAGGACCATCACACACAACCTTCTTTCTAAAGCAGCTGCTAATTGCAACCTCGGCTTTCAGAACTGCAGCAGTGGTTAGAACAGGAGACAAGGAATTAATCTGCTCTTCCTGACATTGATAGGTGGGTCTGGCCATGTGATCGCTACACTGATAATCACATAACCCTGGTGATCTGAATGTCTGTGTCACACCCCTGAAAGGGATTAAGATACCGAACCATGCCTGGTTTTCAATGAGGATTTTGTGCAGTGCCTCTCTCTCTCTGCTGCCTTGTGGCCTCCAGTAAAAACAAACAGGGACAACTTTCCCCACTGAGAGGTTTTCTAAAGCAAATGGCATCTATTAGCGTTACATTTCCAGGGGGGTGGGACAGGCATGGAAAACCAATTGCTTTTTTAATGAGCGATATACATTATAGCAGAAAGCACACAAATGAAGTCATAACATAACCTGATAAAAACAGATCCGCAGAAGAACTTGTGTTCTATTTTTGTTTTTTCAAAATCTTCATTTGTTTGCATAGTACTTTCCGGTTTATTATTTCACTGGTAGAGCATCTCCTGTTATCATGGTAACCTGTTAGAATACAGTGGATTGCGGTTTTAAACGGCCTCACGTTTTCTCTAAAGACCTGCAGACTTTTGCAGTGTTATGTAATTGTGACGGGAGAGTCACTGGCCGCCAGCAGCAGCAGCAGAGATTTACACTAGAGATGTGTGAAACCTTCACTCAAGTTAGCAATACAGGCCAATAAAAGAAGCAAATGTGACTTTTTTTATATATTGAATATGGCAGGAACTCCAGATGTTTATCTCGCTCGGAAACAAAACCAATCTATTATTCATTAAAGAGTACTTGCAAGTCCAGGCTGTGCCATTTTTTTTACAATGTAAGTAGCTGTTTCTTTTGTTCTTGGCAAATCCATGCAATATACACATTTAGTATGTAAATCAAGCTGAATAAGTTCGCTGATGGTTGCGGTTATGAGATGTATGATGAGATGTTGCAAACATTATTACTCCAGGTAACACGATGCCTTGGGTTAACACTACTGTGTTATTTAATGCAAGATTGATCGCAGCCCTGCTGATGAGAATGGTGACGTCTGCATTCTTAAATCATGCTTGATTTGTTTATTACTGTAATAAAACCTGCTACTGTACATCTGTATACATCTGTATAATATAGCAACTGGTTGCAATGGGTGCACTCACATGATTGGTAGCAGCACTCAAGAGGTCTTGCAAAAAAATCCATTTACATTTATTGTTGGTGTTTCAACATTTCAGTCTAAAACTCAGGCCTTTGTCAAGATAGACATCTGTATACTGTACATACAAAAATATTGCAATCGAAAAACATTTACATGCAGTGTTTGTGACAAAAGTAGTATTTTCAGTGTTGTATAAGGAGAGTGCTAACTCCCAGCTGGTTTTATGCCACAAATAAAAAATACCACTTGTGAGCACATTCACCTGTCTCAGACAGCTCTGCCGCCCTGCTTTTCCTGATTATCTCTGCACCCTGAAACATTTGCACATCTGTAATCTACACATCTGTAGTTAGTCCAGACCAGGATTCAGACTCTGGGTGCTGAAGTGAGCTGCACTGATGTGTGGTCTCTCCCATGCTGTCCTGGTGCCAGTTAAACTTTGCCCTGCGTTAGCAACATACACTGGAGTTGCATTTAGTAAGATCTAAGTGGAATTGCACCTTTAAAAAGGGAAATGACATTTATTTAGTAAAAGCCTGATGGTGGTATTTTTTATGTATATAAAAAAAGAAAGCCTTTTTTGGCTATGAATTCCAAAGTACTGTAGATGGGGAACATTCGGCTAAATCTGAGAGCCAGGCTATTTCAATAGCCCTCTCTGCTCACATGGTGGCCATAACTGGAAAGCCTGGGGACAATAACTATTTATTTTGTAAGATTTAACCCTTCTTTAAAGATAATTGTAACATTAAAATAGGAAAGCTCTAAAGGTTTAAAAAAAAAAAAAAAGCCCAATGATGTTGACAATGTGTACAGTAAAAGGAAAAGCTCGTAACAAAGGTGTTCCATGAGGGATACATCCAGAAATATAACCAGAGGAAATAAAAATGGCAACCTACAATGCTGATTGTTAAGCGTGACGATTGCGATTCCTTAAAATGCAAAATGTGAGATACGAAAAATGGTCAAAAATGCAGTTCCATTGTAATTGATTATGTAAAATGTTTCACATAAAAAAATATTAAAAAACGAAATAGTAAAGCTCTTATCCGTTCATCCAAGTACAGTATATGGTGTGTGTTCAGCAGAAAGCCGTACTATATAGATCAAACCAATGGACCAAAGCCTGTTGTTGTAAATGTAAAGGATCAGATATGAGGAATTAAATGACTGCATAATATCCCTGTACAAACTGTACCTTACTACTGTATATACTAACTCAATTGTAACCTAATTATTTCTCCATGGTATGCTTAACCCCACCATATCCCTTTTTGCTTTTTGTACCCCCTTCCTCCAGAAACATCAATACAAATAAAACATTTAAAGTGAAAGTTTAAAATTGCCTGGTTGGACAAATGAAACTACCTTGGGAATGTGTGTGGTGTTCTTTACCACAATACTGTATGTTAGAGCATTTCTTTCTATACAGGAATGTGGTTATCAATACAAGATTTGTCAGCACAAATAAGCTCTGCATACACAGTATGACACAGAATGTGTACAGCATCTGGGGAGACTGCCCCTATATAAATACTAATGAAATATTTCTACTGCTGAGTCAATCAGAAGCAAAGAGGATGGGCACCAATTCCCCGATGAGGGCAGAAGGGCACCATTCAGCAGCTGTGATGAGTTTATTTGCAGTAAAATGTGAATTTAATTAGGCTCTTCACACTTAACTAACTATTCTATTTCTACAGATCCTAGGTCTTTGATTCTCCCAGCTAATCCTTTTAGCCCTAAACCTCTTCCAGCTGCTGGTTAATCTGTGCAGAATCCAACAAGTTCAGACTCCCCAGATGGTTAAGGTTGTTCTCGACAGCGTGTAAACGTCGGGAGAGATCCATACAGATAACTGGACTACGGTTAATCTGCTGCTGGGCTACTGTGGCCAGTGTGTTGCTGAGGGATTTTCTGAGACCACAAAACTTGGCCAAGTGTACTGTAAACGCTGATGCTACCTAGACCAGTGGTGCTCAACTCCAGTTCTCAAGATCCCTCTCCCCCAAATGGTCAGGTTGCAGGTATCCCAGCTTCAGCACAGGTTAAACCACCTGTGCTGAAGCAGAGATATCCTGAAAAGCTGACCTGGTGAGGTCTTGAGGACTAGAGTTGGGCAACCCTGGTCTAGGTAGCATCAGCATTTACACTGGGAACTAAACAAATTTGAAGTAAATGATAAAAGGCCATCCTTAGCCAGAAATGTCAAGGTGTCATTCACTAGTGCAGAGGTCTCCAAACTCAGTCCTCAAGAGCCGCCAACAGGCTGTTTTTTATGGATATCCCTGTTTCAACACAGGTGGCTCAGTCAAAGACGGAGCCACTGATTGAGTCACCTGTGCTGAAACAGGGATATCCATAAAAGCCGGCCTGTGTGCGGCTCTTGAAGACTGAGTTTGGAGACCCCTGCACTAGGGTGTCAGCCTGCTATATTTCCATTACCTTTTTGCTAAGGTATTATCCTTTATTGTATCGTTAGATTTGTTTGTTTATATTAGTATTATTCTGTACATGTTGTATGTATGTATGATCATGTAAGTAATTTTGACTGTGATCTTACTGCGTCATTTATTTGGAATACATCTCTCTATTTTTGAACATCCTCGTGTGGGATTTGCTCATTCTTTTGGCTCCCAAACTGTGGTTTTATTGTAATCCAAAATAACTATTTTAATCCATCTGCAGACCCTGTTTTTAAAGTTTTGCTAACTCAGGAAAGAGGAATAGTTCAAAGACCAAAAAACAGAGCTCAAGAGAGTTTAACCAACAGTTTAAAGAGACACAGATCGCTGCTTTAATTGCATAAGTACCTGATTCAATCACCTTTCATTTACTACAACTGTCGTAGCACTCTGACCCATGTCAATTAGAGCTGTTGATCCCTAATTCCCACCCAACTACATATGGGAAATTATCTTCTTGGTTATTACTGTAGGGATGTGAAGAACACTACAAAATACACTATTCAGGCACGCTGTCATGCTATGGATTACAGCAACATGACTACAGTGCCGAGTCCAGCAGGATAAGGGTTAACTGCAGCTAGCGGCTGTTTGATTCAGCTGAATCAAGTGTGATTGGGCTAGGAGCTAGTAGGAGGTAGCATGAGAGTGGTAAGGGGGGAGCTTTTGTACAGTGGTCAGACATTGTAGGAAAATGAGCGGGTGGCAGTAAAATCGGTGGAATTCAGTTGGGGATGTTTTCGTTTCAGGGGATAAAATTAAAATTTTGGATTCGTAAGTCTAAGACGGACATCAGAGTAAAAAGCACATTGGTAGTTTTGCATTGAACAGCCAGTATAGTTCTGTCGCATTAGTTAGGAAGTTTTGAGGTTTGACCAGCAGGGGAATGGTCATTGTTGGTACACGTGGATGGAAGATCACTGACAAGGTATCAGTTCGATAGAGTGCTCAAGATGAGTTTAGACTCATTCTTTCAGAATTGGGGCTGCAACAGAAGCAGCGCGGATAGGGTTAAGTGAAAGTGAAATAATGCAGATTGGTGGTATAATTTACAATTTATAATTCACAAGATCAATTTTGGTGCCAATTGGTTAAAGGAGTATGTGGTATGTATTTATTGGGGGGGTTATCAAGCATTGTTGCAGCAGTTTTGGACATTCTTACATATAGTGGGCAGCAAAATGAGCGGAAAGGGGAGTATATTGTAGGAATTTCAGAATAGGGACAATCCTGGTAAAGTGGAGAGGGATTAAGGCAGGCCTGCACAAATCTAGTCCTCGAGGGCTGCATACAGGCCAGGTTTTCAGGATACCCCTCTTCAGCACAGCTGGCTCAATTAGTGGCTCAGTATGACTGAGTATGGCTTGGTAGGGATATCCTGAAAATCTGACCTGTTTGCTGCCCTCGACGAATGGAGTTGTGCAGGCCTGGATTAAGGGTTTAAATTGGACTCGCTTGCTGCCTAAAATTCTGGAGATCAGGAGGGTAGTTAATGGGCCTATTGTTTTGATAATCCATCCAAGCAGAAATGACATGGGACCGTTGACAACGATAGCGCTTATAAACACTATCAACTATAAGTAGTAACTAAGATCTGTTAAGCATCTTGATGTTATTTTCCTATATTCGATGGGTGTGGTCGGAAGTAGTGCCAAGGGTTTTTGGAGAGATGCTAAAAGTTGGATGGCAATAGAGAAATGCCATAAAAAGGTTGAATGTTGTGGTTTCTCGTTTAGTGAGAAAGGTTAGTGGGCTGGTAGCAAGGCACAGGGAGTTGGAAGGTGATAACCGGGATCGGTTAAGGAGTGACGTCGTTGATTTGAATTATATCAGCTTGGATACTTTTTATGTTGGTCTGCAGGAAGGTATCAAGATATCGCTGTTGTGTGGGATGCGGAGCCAATTTTAGGTTTAAAATAGCCTGCTGGTGGCGGTTGTTTCCTTGCCAGCTAAGGTATGTGGTGTATAATTATGTGTTTTGCCCTGAAATGGGGCATGGTAAGGCAGTCACAATGCCTTCAGCTGTGCAGCATAACGCTGCGTCCTCTGTGCCACTGACTGCGCTTATGTTCATGTGGTGACGTCACCAACTCTCCAAGCATGAGCGTTAGGCTGGGGGGTGGGGGAGGTGTGACCGAGCAGTGACTGGTGCTGATTGACTGAAGAGGTCATGTGACCCTTCAGTGTGCCTGAAACACAATTTTATCTGTCTCACCTAGTGCCCGTGAGCATACTGGCACAGGTGCGCCACATGAGTGTGGCCAGACAGAGAAAAATGCATTGTGCCAAGCGCTGTCAGCGGCACAGAGGACACAGCCTAAGTTGCACGCTAGCCTCTGGTTAATTATGGTTTTACGTGCCTACTTGGCTTTTTGGTTAAAAGTTGGTTTATGTTGATGTGTTCTGGAGGTTGACAAGATTATGTTTAATAAATAAATACTGTGCCTGTTTACATCCAAATGAGGTGTCCGTCTTATTGGGGATTTGGGTGGAATGGCGATTCATTAGAAGGAATTAAGGACTCTGGAGTCAATCTGCCTTCTATTTTGACTGAGAATGAGCTTTGAGTAGCTAAAACATCACACATACCATAATTTGTCATTATACAGTACAATGCAAAATATACATTTTTTGTGGTTTAAGCATTCATCCAAACCAAAAATTCAATCATTGAAGACTGTGTTTGCGGAAAAAAGCACAGGAGTGTGAAGTACACTTACAAATCTAACAAACAATCTACATAGCCATACATTGGAAAAATATAATCTCACACTTAATTAAATTGAGGCACTCACACCTAATTGGATTATTCTTCCTTCTAGTATGTCTTGTATAACATTGCTGTATACACTGGTAGGCGCTATATAAAAATGCAATAACAACAAAATTACAACATGGTGTCAGAGTTGTTTTTGTAGGAACAAAGTGCAAGTAAATCTAAATTGCAATAAATATTTCAGCTTTAAATAAAGAAATGTGACAGAAAAGGCATTCCCCGCTCTCAGTTAATATTCCTGCCTTTATCAAAATGTAATAATTACCAGAAGCAGTTGATTTCCTTAAAAAAAGAAACCTCAGTTCCCTGGAGTTCCCTCCCTCACCAAAATAGTCCTGAATACAATGTTGCACTTGTAATTAGTATGTACACAGCAGCACTGCAGTATTGAATCTGTAATGGCCCATGAATAAAAAAAATCACAATCAGTGCATGGCAATTAAAAAGATTACAGATCATACCTGATTATGCTCTGTTATAGCGATCAGCAATTTGTACCAATTTGTGCCAGTGATAAAATTGTCAGAAAGAGGGAAAAAGTCATATCTGTGCTAGTGTATGGAGTGTAAACATCATCCTTGCCTGAGAAATGAGGGACAGCTTTGAAGCTGATGCACGGCCCTCTGACGTGCAAAGTCCAGGTCTAAACTCCAGTGCTTTGTGACCATGTGCAATTCCCATTATCTCCCGGAGACTGCGGTACAGCACTTCAGCTAGATTGTAAGGTCCCATAGCAGGATTCATTGTGCCAGTTTTCTGCACTGTGTAGCAGTGCTTCCAAATAGTTCCTGCCACCTCCAAAAGTAACATGATATACAGACCAAATGAGGACCAGGCTGAATAGTCAAGGAACCAGTAACAAAGTAATTAAACTCGGGTGTCTGGAAACACTGTCTCACAGGTCTCAGACCACTCCTTTTATTAACCTATTTGCTGCCAGATTGGCCTTTGCAGAAAAATGCATTGCTGGACCATCTGGCAGTGAAGTGGTTAATAGGCAACCAGTCTGCTAATCAAACAAGATTTAAATCAATAAAATGTTCAATCCCATTTAGCAACTATTCTTCAAGCTTCTTTGCTATTGGGGTGGGGTGGGTGGTGTTAAGCAGTTCTATAAACTTCTAAGCCTAACTGTAAAAATGAATAGCAAGTCTCACAATGGGAATTTAATAATTTGTTACAAACATATATGATTCATAATTCGCAGGTGTCAAGTTCAGCGAGTTTTGGGATTTCTGGAACAAGAAATAGCATTTAATCTTTTGAGTGTTCTAAAGGCATTGGTATTACAGCACAAGACCTGGCCTACAGGAACCGTTGTGCCACCGCTCCATATGAGTAATGCTTCCATTCAGAATGCAAGTGGAGGGTAATTCCGTTTCCCATGTCTCTGGGAGTTGAATGGCGGCCCTCCAAACTATGTGAACTCCCTGGTTCCTGAGATAATTCATTTTGAAATGAATTTACAACAATTCATAGCCAGGAGGGACCAAGCCTCATGACGTCATCAGCTTCAGATTGGGTGACTCCGCCGCCATTTTAATTTTTCCTTTGCAACTACTGTAAAAGTAAATAAATATATTATTTACGCAATGGTTCAAATAAAATAGAAAAACAATTGATTTGGAGGGAAAAGGAGGGGATTGCGGCATTCATTTTTTTTAAAGTTTGCATTTTTATCAGTGAAACTCTTGTGAGAGCATGGATGTTAAAAATAAATCCAAAATCATTGAGCGTTGACAAGTCTAACTAGATTCAGCTGTGAAAAATATGCAGCCGACATTTTTAAATCCCTAAGGTATAAAGTAAAGTTTTAGAATAATTGCAGGGAGGTCATTGTTACAGCTAGGAGGATGTCACATTGTGTGTGGTCATGTTGAAAGGGGGAAAGTGCAGTTTGATGCATTTGGATATTTTTGTGGGCATTTTTTTGCGATATGTCTGGCCCACTGCCATTTTAATTTCTTCACCCTTGTGATGGAAAGCTTTCAGACTTGTATTTGCTTATAGACCTAATCGTTTTTTTTGTTGGGTAATAACCAGCATATTGTACGTCTCTCCATACTTCTTTAAATTATCTTTGCCCGTAGCAGCCGTTATTCGAACACTTCACGCGGTGTATACCTAGGAATACCCATGTGATGGTGCGCAATTTCTTCCAACCTGTAATGCCTTTAGACGCGGGATCAGAAAATGGCATTTTAGTGTTCTGGTTTTTAAACACCTGAAATTGACACAGTAGCACAGTACTGTACACATTACAATCCATGAAATTCAAACAAAGCAACCGCGATAAACACAAGTGCCTGGGGCGATTGGGCCGCGTTAATGCCGCGTGGAGTACAGCAGAGCACACGAAAACGGCTCCGTGATTTGTTCGAATAACGGCCGCTGCATCTGTATGCTTTGGATAAAGGAGCATTGCCTTTTTGATATTTGTTAACTGGATGGGGAAAAGAAGGTCTTCGGAGCTGAACCGCATTGATTTCAGATCTGAGGACCCCCTGCTTCCCCAGATGCCTACCTACAAAGGTGCTGCCAATAGCAGCTCCAGCTGGGCACTCAATATGGTGGGTTAAAGTTCCAACGGGCCAATAGGAAGCCGCAACATCAACCCCTGTGGCTTCCTATTGGTCCGCGTGACGCAGGAGATTTAACCTTAACAGGGATACCGGCGACAGCTTTACATGTAAGTATGTCAGGAAGCATGGAGGTCCCTGGAGTTGAAATTAAACACTGTTCAGCTCCGGAGACCCTCTGCTTCTAACCTATAGGGAAGCAAAAAAATGTTTTTTTATTAAAAGTACCACTTCTTTAAGATACACATAGTATATTAGACATAATACAAAATACATGAAAATATGGTACAAAATGGGGGTAATTACTTTGCATTCCACCACAGGAGAGGAGAAGTGCATTTGTGATTTCTAAGAAATGTATCTGTATTTGCAAGTGTAGTGGAAAATAAAAACAAGATAGCTGCAAAGGTCACCCAATATGGAGCCTTAATCTCATGCTCTGATGACATTGCAGCTTCCTAATAGTCGGCAGGCGTGAGCCTGACCCAATGGCTATTTTAATTTGATTAGTTAGATTAGGAAATATTTTTTTTTTAAATAAAATTGAGTTGGGGCAATTGTTGCTTTAACCCTATTGAACAGTGGTTCGGACACACCGCTCCAGAGCCTTGAACTGGAACAGGTTTTTGGAGCAACCAACGAATTGCTTATTTATATGAAAAGGAGATGCATTCACCTTCAGTAGAATAACATGATAGACTTGCCCCACATTTTTTTGTTGGTAGAATTAAGTAAATTCATATAATTTGGCAAGAGACTAACAAACCACTGCTAAATGCCTTTATGCATACTATAAGTGAAACAACTGCAATTGGAACCCCTCTTAACATATACTGTAGAAGTCTATAGCATTTGTTTTAGGTCTAACTCATCTGATTTAATACAGGGCTTCCAATAAATAGGATCATATCCCAAGGTGGTTGCATCCTGCACTTGACGCAGCAGAATTATAAAAGTAGACAGGAGATTTTGTGGGGACAGTAAAGTCCAAGAGACAGCAGACAACAGTGGGTCCGGGAACAAGTGTAAAAGGAAAGAGGCAATATTGCTGTGCTTTGTGCGAGTCCTCTGGAAAACAAGTGGTCTCCAGTGACACTGATGGTATAACACTTTGGTCCTTCACTATTGGAAGTCGGACAACACTGACCTAATGAATAAGCAATGCAATGCCAAAGTTTTGCCAAGTCTATAATATTCTGCAAGTGGAGACTATTACTCTCAGCTTATAGCAGAACAGTCACAGTATGTTTATAGGGCTCATAATTCAAACAACTTGCAATGTGAAAGATTTGTAGCTCATTCTTCAAAAAGTGCAGTAATTAATGGTGCAGGTGGGCTGCAAACTGGTACCAAATATGATATATTATGCAGAATAAATTAATTAAAGTATGTTAAAAGTGCAGTCCATTTTTTTTATCCTGCCTTGCTTGACATTTTTTTTAGCTCTACCAGAAGGTAAAAGTTTGCTTGTGATTAGCACATTGATGAAATATTTAGGTTTGTGTAAATACTTTAATCGGCAACACGAAACAAAATAAGCTACAACAATAAAAAATAAAGTGTCTAATTATATAGGCAGTTTACGATCTACAATTGTTGCTATTATTAAAAAGAAAACAATTTATGTAAATAAGTGAACAATATTTTTTACTTTTTGGTAAATAGATGGATATCATGGCATTCATTTATTATTAGGGTGTACTTTATAAGATTACATAATGTTCTTTGTAAATCCCAATGAAGTTGGTTCTGAAAACTGCAAGGTTAATATTGTAAAATAAAAAAGTATATACTAATTTTTCAGTAGAGCTTGGTGTTAGTGAAGTTTATCTGTGATTTGATCATTTAGCCGTTAAATTGACAATGACTTATTGTTTATTCTGGTGTGTTTGACTATTGCAGGGGTGGCCAACTCCAGTCCTCAGGGGCCACCAACAGGTTAGGTTTTCAGGATATTTCCGCTTCAGCACAGGTGGCTCAGTCATTATGACTGAGCCACTGATTGAGCCACCTGTGCTGAAGCAAGGATATCCTGAAAACCTGACCTATTGGTGGCCGTTGAGGATTGGAGTTGGCCACCCCTGCAATAGTCAAACACACCAGAATAAACAATAAATAATAAAAGTCAAGGCAAAACCTGACCTGTTGGTGGCCCTTGAGGACTGGACTTGGCCACCCACCCCTACAATAGTCAAACACACCTCTGGACTATTGGTTCATTGTACTATTTTGCTATTGTGTCCAGGATAGCTTTAGTGTTTAACACTGACTTAGTATTAATGTCTTTTGCTGTTATTTGGTGCAGATTGTCACTTTTGGCCATCTACAATTCAGGGTTACTGAAGCATGGTTTGTCTAATATTAGTATATCACTAATGGGACTATAACACTTTGGTCTATCACTGTTGGAAGTGGGATAACGCTGATCTAATGAATAAGCAATGCAATGTCAAAGTTTTGCCAAGTCTTTAATATTCTGCAAGTGGAGACTATTACTCTTAGCTTACATAGTATGGCAAATGTGGTTCTCCTCTAAGGATTTGTACAATATGTTTAATGTAGTGGTTAGCAACTTTTTCATAATTGAAGAGCCCTTCAAAATATTGTGACTCAAGAGGAACCTATTAAGAGGCACTCCAGGTGACACTTTTTATTTGTATTTTTTAATAGGTTTGAAATTAAAGTGGTTCAGCTCCAGGATCCCTGCTTCCTGAAACACTAACTCCAGTGGCGTAGCTAGACATGTGGGGGGCCCAGGCAAAAAAAATTCAGAGCCCCCTAATGTCTCTCTCTTTTCTCCCCCTCATGTCTCTCTCTTTCTCTTTGCTTGCTCTCTCTCTGTTGTCACTCACTCACTCTCTCTTTGCTATCTCTCGCTTCTGCTCTCTCTTTGCTCTCTCTCTGTTTTTGCACACACTCTCTCTGTTCTCTTTGCTCTTTGCTCTCTCTCGTCTTTCTTTTCCCTCTTATGTATTTCTCTCTTGTACTTCATTTTCTCTTTGTGTCTCTTCCTTCCTGTACCATTTCCATGTCTGTTTTTACCTCTGTGATTTAACCATTCCCCTCCCTCTCACCTTTCTCCAGCCCCACGCTGCACAACTTGAGGCCCCGCCCCCTGCACTAGGCCCCGCCTACACACAGAGGCTCTGCAGAGGAAGGAATTTCCCCTCTGTCCTTCCAACTGCATCTCAGGGCCCCGCCCCCTGACCCAGGCCTTACCCACCTGCAGAGGAAGGGATTTCCCTCTGTGCTTCCTTCCTGCATCTCAGGCCACGCAATGTGCTGCCGACAGGGGGCCAATAAGAAGCTGTGACATCATCCCTTTCGGCTTGCTATTGATTGGCCCATGTGACGCAAGACGTTTAAAACTGCAGAGAGATAGCAGCACCCCCTTCAGAGGCAAGTATCTCAGGAAGCAGCAAGGTCCCTGGAGCTGAAAATAACGCGGTTCTGCTCCAGAAACCCCGAGCTTCAAACCTATTAAAAAATAAAGGGTTGCTAGGAGTGCTCCTTTAAAAATGTGTGCTTTTGCACAACCCCAGCCCATTTATCCCTTGTATGTAAAAATACAATTGCTGTAGTTGGGCTTTTTTTATAATCCAATTACTTTCTCTATTATATATAATTTGTTAACATTATAGGACAACATTTAATAACATTTCTAAATGAAAATAAAATGATGGCAACAACATTAAATTCGATCTTGAGTGAAAAATGTTGCCATGGAGGAAAGGTTGAAAACCACGGCTCGTTATTTCTATGTTTGGGCACAATGTGGGGACTCTTAACCGTGACTTTCTAAAACCTACAGTACTTTATACTGTAACTCAGCCTTCATTATTGCAACTTTGGAATGTCAACTAAGATGTGCGAACACACCGGAGAAATATCTAATTGAAATATGCAAATAGGTTAATTTATATATGCAAATCACCTTATTTCCCAGGTATTTCATATGCATCACCCCAAGTGGAATATAAATTACTCTATTTGCAGGTATACAAGTAAATAGATCCTCTACTAAACATGACACACTCACTATCACTCTACGCTCTCGCAAACGTCCCATTTCTGGCTCTGTATTAAATAGATATTTCATTCAATGCCTTGCAAAATGACTGGGAAGCTGGCGAAAATGCAGCATCTGCAATTAATTGTGTGAAATATTAGCCCTGCGAGGCTTGGTGAAATGTTTTGCGAAACAGAGAAATGCGAAGAATTTTGCGAGCACAGTTGGGACACTTTCACACATCTCTAAATCGCCATATTATTATTACCGTTTATTTGTGAAGCGCCAATACATTCCACAGCGGGGTAGAATGGGGCACAGAGCTATGTATATTACAACAACAAACAGTTACATACAAGTGAGGACAAACATGCACAAACAGATACAAAAAAGGAACGAGGGCCCTGCTCATGAGAGCTTACAAACCCTACATTTCTTTCTCAGCATAGCCTGAACCCCTGCCTTGTTCCTTTAATACAGGCAGGGTCACTAAAAAAACCAACATCACAAAATGTGTCAAGAGAGGCCCATCCTAGGTCTTATCCTAGCCATTTATTTTTATGATGCATTACTACATTTACTGTAGGTTTTATTGAACGCTGCGTGTCGCAATATGGATTCTGCATCCTGTGAAATGTCTTCTATAATGAAGTAAGGAAAAATTCTGAATGTGAAGTTAGTTTTACATCTTTCTCAAGGGTTTACCAGCACGGATGTCTCTGTGGAACATTTGCAATTTACACCCCACAGAATAAATATTGCATACCCCTCATGTGTCCCAATAGGAGATTAAATTAAATATGCAAGGTTTTCAATCCCACTTTCCAACACATATTAGAATGGCAATAAAGTGAAAGAGCACTCAGCCATGTAACACATTGTGTACAATTTTGAATCCAGGTTTTCTTAACTTATGTTCAATATCTTTGTACATTTAGGCCCAAAAACCTAACTGTAAAAAACACAATAGTAAAGTCTTCTGAGCATGTGATACACACTGCAGTTATTAGGGAGGATGGGTAAATTCCAGAACATCAGGATTCGAGTGTTCCATTCCAACAGTTTGAAAAGCCGAAGCTCGATTCAAACTCCGAACGGAACTTTGGAACACATTTTAGAATCTGAACAAAATACAAGCCAAAACCCAAGCAAGGCTCGTACTTTTTGTTTACATTTTTTTTAAAAACCCTCAAACTTTTTGAAAAAAAGTTCAAAATTCCAAAATGTTTTGCCAAATTTTAAACTAAACTTTTTTTTTTTTTCCCCAAATGATTTTAAAATCCAAACAGAGTTTTGGCAAAACCATTTTTTTTAGAATCAAACCCTGAAAAAAATGCTTTGAACCAAAACTCCAGTAAAAGTGACAACTGCATAAAAGAGTATTTTGAAAAGCAAGGATGCATTTACTTTAAGTGGAACCTGCAATGTATTGCTTTGAAATGCATTGCTGGACCCTCTGGCAAAAAAAATTATTATCCCCCTCTCCCCTCAAAACATTGTTTTTGCATAAATATTTATTTTAAAGGAGCATTTCCCACACAACAATATGATCAGGAAAAATACATTGTGCCTACTTTTTTTTTTTTCCTCTCAAAGCTAAATGTGACTGCAGTTTTAAGAGACAAATGAACACTGTTCTGCATTAGCAAGAGATTGGGAGAGGGGCCACAGCTGTGTTTCGTAAGCCTGTATCTTAATACAAGGCTCCAAGGAGAGAAGGAAAACAATAATGTGTCAGGGTCTCTCCTTTCAGCTGGCAGCTCTTCACCCTCTCACTCCTTTCCCATCTCCTCCCCTCACCACCCCAAGTAAATGCCAACCTTTAGGAAACTGATCTGTTTCTATGTGCCTGCCACAGAACTCTGAAGTCTTAAACTCTGTATGCCAAGTTCATTTAACCCACTTAGTACTAGAATGTAAAATCGCAACAGTGCCGATCAATGTATTGCAAGACCCATGGTACCACAGGGATGTAAACAAACAGTCCCTACAGCTATATTTTCACAAATGTATATTTGTTCATTGTAGCTTAACAACATTTTTTACGCATTTTATGTATCATCTTTATAGTGTAGCACACTCAAGATACTGTATATATTTGTAATATTGCAAGCTTTTGGTTGCATAGTCACTTTCCTCATGGAGCTCCATATTTAAAGGAGCAAATCGAAGCTCTTTTTATATTTTGTAACATTTGTTTTATACACGGGATTGAATAAGGGGGGGCGGGGAAACTCATTCATTTCAGCTGCGGGACCGCCTGCTCCCGGAGATAATTACCTCCGTAAGGGGTGCCGGTAGCCGCTCTAGCTGTGCTAGCTGGGGTTTAAAGTTTAAAGCTCCCGCATCAGGTGTGCGAATAGGAAGCTGGACCTGATGATGCCATGGCTTCCTATTGGCCCACTTGGCGCAGGAGCTTTAAAACTCCTCTGTCACTCACTCTCACGTACGGCACTCGGCTAGTACGCGACCTGCATACGGGACAAGGGTTAATACTCATTCCCGTAAGCGCTTCCACTTTTCACCTCCGCAAAGGTCCATCAAATGGACAATATCCCTTCTACAGGATCAAGGATCAATACACAGCTCACAAACTGCCCCACTCGTCACCTCCACAAAGGTCCCTCAAATGAGTTATATCTCCCCCTCAATCCGTCCCAATATACCACCGCCACGAACAGCACACAAGTGAGCATGTGACTTAGATATGCAACCAGGGCCAATACACACGGCTACTCTAGCCACCCCACGTTTCTTCTCCTCCAGGAATCAGTGAACTAATATTAACCCCTACTCAATTGTAAATCATATCTTTCCACTTCCACCATTTGAGGGTATGCAAATATGATACAAGATATCATACTAATATTAGCCAGGGCCCCAGGTCCCTGTTTATTATAGAAAAAACTATGCACGTTAACACCAAAATCATTTGTAGCAAAAATGTGTAATTATTCTCCCCAGAGCGTGCAATCAGTTCATTGAGAGCCCAAAGCATTACTTATTAAATACAAGGCAGAACTGCTTCTTAAAATAAAAGGATAGAACAGACAGAAAATCCTATACTTTACTTGGCTCAGAACAGGAGGTCTCACAGCTTTGTCCAAAGCATGCCTCTGGTGAGATCTGATTTTCAAAATCTTTGCCCAGACTAAAATACATTCTTTCCTCATGGCACTTGCATAAGCCCACCCCTTCTAGAGGATGCTTTGAAGCTGCTCTACCCAGAACTGTCTATAGAACTTGATTAAACCAGTTGACACCTTGAGTGGGCTATCCAGGATGGACCCGCCCCAAGTAAGTCCATTTGAAGTTGAGAGCAGACCAAAGAAACAGTCCTGACCTGTTTCAAACCCAGCATTTTGGATTTTGCTAAAACAAGTGTAGCTCATTAACCCCTCAAGCACCAAATGGATTCAACGACCTACGATTGTATCATAACATCCTGCATAATGTAAACCTTGGTAGCCGAATGGCTACCGGCACCCCCTAAGGAGGCATACATCTCCAAAAGCAGGGGGGTTCCTGTAGCTGAAATTAATGGGGTTCAGCTCCGGAGACCCGCTGTTTCAATTCTAAATACATAAAAATAAATATTTAAAAAAGCGCTTGGATTGCTGGTCAGAAAAGTTTTAAGCCTCATTCATGTCAATGAGGCTTAAATGTTCCCCCTACAATGAGAAAATCACTTCACATGCTCATCGATGTGAACCATAGAAATAATAGCGATAAGGTGTATGCAACTGCTTATCTTATAATTTTTAATGCGTAAAAGACAAAATAACAGATTATTGGGGTTTTTAGAGTGTTTTTTTATTTTCCTCTTTTTTTAACACTCAAGTAACCAAAAACCATTTGGTTGGATGTTGTGTATGTGAGGAGGATGAAGTTTGATTTTGTGCATGGTATAAGTATGTCTTTACACTATGTACAAGCATCCATCATAGCATCTTCACATTTAAGCGGGGAACAGGCAAGTGGTAAAACTCTGTATTGTTGTTTAGTAAAGCATGGGGGTGCAAAGGCGTTTGAAGGATAATGCAGCATTAAACAGAAAGCACTATAATGGAAGAACGGTAGAAACAATGACTTTCCCTCTACATTTTCAATGCCTTTATGCATTACTAGGGTAGACCAAATAGACCCCAAACTGAACAGAAACAGCCAACAACATTCTCATGGAATAAGGCTACAGCTTTTGTTTATTTAACAAACAAGTTATCAACCCAACCGTACTAGCCCAGAGTGGCCCGTACCAGGTCGAGAACCCCCAGCGTAACTGCGGCTTAAAGCACTACACCTCACATGGGAGGATACTCCCAAACAACAGCATATCAGCACGGGTTGAACACTGATTACTAACTAGGCGAAATGCCCAAATTCGATACTATGGGCCCAGTCTATATAAGACAACTCACCATGTTTTAACAAAACAAAGCACAACTCATTTCACTTCTTGTTTCTCTCTTTTTGTTTTATATGCCGTGAACAATTTAACATGATAACCATGAAACATACAGTACGGTATGCAACTTTCACAAAGGGGGGGAGGGAAAGTGGGACTATTCTTCCCAGCTGGCAAGCGGTAAATGATGCATTTCCTGCTTACTCATCCTCTTTCCTATACATTAACCCCATCCCAACTTTTTGAGCCCTTTTCGCTTTCCAGTACCCCTACCCAAGAGAGGAGGGAGCAAGGTCTACCCAGTCATGCTGCCCCAACCATGCTTGCCAGGGCAATCCTTTATGTTCACTGATGTCCACAAATCAAAAGATAACAGATTTGGCAACAATAAATGGAATCGTCTAAAAGTTTATTATCTACCAGTTAATGGATGAACAATTATATAACTTCAAATCTACAGACAAAACTGGGGAAAACAAATACAAGACCAAGATTGTGAAGCATTACTCATTTGGGGTTTGTCTTCTTTGTTGAAAGGCAAATATCATCTCTGCTACAGGAACCCCATAGACTTTAATGGAATGCAGTTTGAAGTCTGCATTATCCCATTTAAAAGTAATTTTTGGTCCAGAAATCTGACTTGTCTAATGTAATAGTTAATCAGAACAAATCTATGGGAACATTGATTGTCACACAAATCTGAAAACATAAGACAAAATATGAAGGTTTCTGAGAAATTGGTTACCTTTCCCCGCTCCCCCCTGTAGATAGCTGACTATTTCGTCAATTGGAAAAAAAAAAAAAAAGAGTTTAATATTTGTTTTAACTATTTTACCAGGTAAAGAACATTAATATGTGGATGTTTTACACTAATCTCCAAGGGATCCATGGATGCTAGTATGGCAAATACTCTTAATGAAAACCAGGAGGATTTATTTATTTAAGTTCACCAGTCTCTAGTCTCAAGGGATAACGTTTCCAATATTGCACTGCATACATTATATGGCCCACAGATTCCCTCTTTTGTACTCAAAGGTTAAAAATATATTTTTTTAAACAACCCCCTTCAACATGCTGATTTTACATGGGAGTATGATAATATATATGTATTTCCTATATTATCTTAATTAGATCAAAGTGCTACCTATGTTGGTTTCATGATAATATCACAAGATATTACACATATAGCCTATCCCTGTTCTGTATTTATTACATTGTACACCGCAGAAAATAATTAGGAATATATAGTATCCCATGATGACATATCTGTGATGAGAACATCGTCTAGCAGTGTCATCTTCCCTTAGCGTTTATGACAAAGGCCTCTATTCAGTATGCTGTGAAGCTGCTTTCCCAATGCGGGAGAAGAGTTCAACTTCTATACAATGCATGGGACGAAAAATGTCCCCTGCACAGAGAAGTGGCTTCACAGTATATTGACTTGGGGCCACAGTAAGCAGTCTTCCGTAAGTGAGCTCAGAGTAGTCTTATTAAACACATTCTATAGTGTATATACTGCGCTATTAACCTTTTGAGTGCCTTTTTGACGCCGTGCCATGTTTCTGCTTTACATACCCAAAATGTGTTACTCGCGCAGTATATTACAGTATAACTCAATATTAAACAGATTCCATAGGATTCAATTGTATTGTTGGCACAGTAGTTTTCAAGATATCACAGAATATCAAAACAAGCAATATCTCTATTAGCCACTTTTAATCTAGACCAGTGATTTTTAACCTTTTTTTGGTTATGGAACAAAACCCCTCTCTAATAGCGTGTATGAGATGCATTGTAAATTCCTCTGTATTTGGTAAAATGTTGCATATTTCGTAGGTACCCCTGTTGTAAAACACAGGGGTGCGCAAAGTTTTTGACCTGCGCCCCCCCCCCTGCTTCGCAGCCCCAGCGTTTGCACCCCACCCCCGTCCTAGAACACGGTGTCAAATAACGCTGCGGGTCATGTGACATTACGTGACGCCGCAGCATCATTTAATGCGTGTTGCCATCGTGACGCATCGCCGTAGACCCGGCTGGCAGCAGGTAAGGGATGTTACAGAGGCCTCACACCTCCCCCGAGACATTTAATTTAAATGCCTTGGGGAAGGGCGCAGGACCTCCGTAACCGCCGTGCACCCCTAGAAAATCTTGCACCCCGCAGTTTGCGCAAACCTGGCCTAGATACTTGAAAACGAGAGGTAACTCTCAATATATTACTTCCTGGTAAATAAATAGATACTCAAAGCAGACAGTCCATTCCAGGCATTCCACCTCTGCAGGAAAATATCCAACTCTCTCCCCCTTTTGTCCTATAAGTGAGGTAACACTTCATAGGAGTGCAGCTAATATTGGTGAAACTGTTTGGCCACATAGGCACCACAGAGAAGACATAAATATACATTACATACTGTATAAAGCAGCAAAACATGTGAAATATTGTATGACTTTTTAAAATAAATCATTTCTTTAGATTAGTGATTTTGTAGTAAAGATAAGATTAAAAAATTACATTCATCTTTTATTGCCATTTTTAAGGAGTTTTAAAACTTCCTTTAATTTCTATAGCAGGCACCAGCACACCTACCCAGCCCTGGAAGATCTTGGCAACACTTTCCTGTTTGTGACAATTTGTTGCCAATGTTACCAGCAGTTTGAGCTGCAAACTGTAACAATAGATGTTACCTTAGTAATATAAGGATACATTGTAGCTGCTGAGTTACACTGACTGAAGGATTGATTGAAACTGAAAGGTGGCCATTATGTTAGGCACACAATCAGGCTTTTTACAGATTTATAACAGGAACACCACACGATTTCCAGTTTAGGTTGTGCATGAATACTTCAGCATTAAGGGATACCTTTAATTATTTTTACTAACAATTGGTATTATAAGACAAGCTTTCAAGAGTTCTCATCTGTTCCTCAGGTCAAGCAGGACTAATGGCTGTTTCTACTTAATTCATGATGTACGTGTGTATGTCTTTATTTATATAGCGCCATTAGTGTACATAGCGCTTCACATTAGTAATACACGTGACAATCATATAAATCACAAATAACACATCATGGGAATAAGTGTTTCAGTCATAAAAGTAACATTTCAGAAGAGGAGTCCCTGCTCCGAGGAGCTTACAATCTAATTGGTGGGGAGAACGTACAAAGACAGTTCGTCTGCAGGGCGCCAAGCTTTATGTAATGTGTATAGTGATCACTTGTTAGTCCAAATAAAAAAAGGTATCACCTACACTAATGCCGAAGTTGTAATTTACTCGGCACTATCGCAACTGGACTAACATGTATTTTTCTACTTACTGTAATTCATGATGGAAGATACCAGCTTAGGTAAGAATGTAGCATTATACATTATCACATGGTTTACTTATAAAAATTAGAGAGAAAAAAATAGACGAGGAAAGTAGTATTGCTGCTTTAGATACACTAAAGATAAAGTGATGTTGCCAAAGAGATTGAGACAAATGAACGCAATGAGATGTCCAAGCCATTCTTTACACAAAACAACTCATTTTGGCATACTTTGTAATTAAAAACAAATGCCTTGCATATTGATCAGTGGTAGGGGACAGATGTTTGGTTCTTGAAGGACGTAAGTAAAGTTAGGTGAAACATTGATATTTTACCATAAAACAATACAGCACTCATCCTTCAACCACTGGTATTGGTCTCTGTGGGTTTGCTTTTATTGCCTGCAGTTCCTGTATGTGTATCTTAGCAGAACATTAATAGCTGTGACCTTTTTAAACTAAGAATTCCATGATTAACTAGAAACAACATTGTGTGACTACGTTACCGCTACACTCATCTTACACAAACGTGTGCCAGTTTGAAGCTGTTGTGACACATACACAAATAGATCAGTATATTCTGCATCTTTAACATAACACACAGTGGGATATACTGTATCATCTGTACCATTGGTGAAATTGGTAGCCCTATAGTTGAACACAAGAAAGTAAACCCTTAAGCAGGAGGGCATGATTATTTAGACCCACTCTGCAGATTGGTGTTTTTTCTATAAGAAATGCAAAAATACAGAATTTTCATTGAAAATTACTTTACAAATTTTCTTCTACCTGTAATTCATTTTTGTTGTTGTTGCAATAACCTAACATATCTACTTATATACAAGTTGAAGAAACTCTGTTACAATAAAAGTATAAACGGAGACTTTATGTGGGAGACCGAAGGACCCATTTAACTAATTGGTGCTAATTTATAAGACCCCTTACAAACTATCCAAGCGAACAAGCCATATAAGATCATATTAAAATACACAGTACTAACTCCATTAAACATCTTCGCTTGAATGAGCACTTGAAGGAACCTATTTACTAAGCAATGCTGGAAGGTGTGTTATGGAGTAGCACTGCTTAGTAAACATGGTCCTACTACTCTTGAGAGTGTTTATTCCCTTCCACGTTTTAGAGCCTGCTACAAGAACTGATAAACTAAGCTATTACCCCAACGTGTGAAAGTTGTATGGAAAGGAGAATGATCAGTCACAAACAATGTTATGCCTACTGCTGCAAACCTATACATCTTTATTTCTGTGCTGTTTCTATCATCATGCTTTATTTGAATAATCTTACTTTAGTTTACTATTAGCACTCCAGGGTACACAAATAGGCAACTCCCTATTCGTTAGGAACACTCAATGATAGCTGAAACAATTTTAAGGTTTTTTTTCTTCTTCGTTTTGATAAAAGTTCCACCCCAAACTCCTTCAAATGAGCGTCACATTTGCTTGTATGGATATGCAGTCCCGTATATCAGATGTTACGGTGATACTTAATATATTTACTGAGAGTTAATAGGCCCCCAAGATCTGACAATTTAATGCATTGGTTGTCTGAGGCACAAGGAGAATAAGACGACAAGGAACGCACTCTGATCCAAAACTGGGTTGACAATAACATGATACAAGACACAATCGAATTTTGGTGCCTGAGGCACAGTAAAAGAAAGTGACTTGTGACAAGGTTGTACTGAGCCAACAATGGCATTTGAGATGGATTTTACTCAAAAGCGATGTTACCAACACCCTATTTATTTAACTTCAAACCCAGTGGAGTTTCTGCTCAGTCACTTCTCTCCTAAAATTGGATCCTGCATTGAAGAACTTTACCTTAAATTCACCTGAACCAGGAGCTGTCCAGCTATCACAACCACGTAGTCAAATACTGTAGTGCAGGGGTGGCCAACTCCAGTCCTCAAGAGCCACCAACAGGTTTTCAGGATATCCTCAGTTCAGCATGAGTGGCTCAATCAGTGGCTCAGTCATTATGACCGAGCCACTGATGGAGCCACCTGTGCAAGAGCAGGGTATCCTGAAATCCTAACCTGTTGGTGGCCCTTGAGGACTGGAGTTGGCCACCCCTGTGACTAGTGCTTTTGGTCAAGGGCTTTAATGGAAACCAGTTAGCATGCCCTGTTCTAGAGGCTTGTCTGCACTCACCTGTTGACTCTCTTGGTAATGGGGTGGAGGCGCACTCTGCGTGGCCATCATTGTCAGAGCTGGTACTGGGGACACATGTTGCATCATGGGATTGATTCACATCTAGAGCCCTGTTAAAGCGGAGAAAGTTTATCTTGATTAAATCATCACAATAAATAAATAATTGGTGTAATAAATAGCCACTAATAAGCCAATGTAGAATTGTACCTCCAATATAGATTTTGATTCACCTTAGGTGAAATAACTACAATTTGGAACTCCCAGGCAAGGAATTAAGCAATTAAAAACCAAGCACTCAATGATGCATCATGTGACCAATGAACGTGTAAAAAAATAAAATAAATAAGTAATGCAAATCTTCCACTATTGTTGGGCACAAAGAAATCAAACGAATTCTAATACAAAAATTGTTACAAAAACCCATACATCCAGAGTCAGTCAGTCACATGTTGACTCGCACAAAAGCACAGTACAGTAAGTTGTATGCACATTTGCTAATTTAGTTCTTATGCCATAAAGATAAAGAATAACAACATAGTTCTGATGTAAATTAACATTTTATCGTACCTCATGTTAAAATGTATAAAGAAGTAAAGAGTGAATCACTGTGATTGTCATTACCCAGAATCCCTGGCTGCAGTGGAAGCATTGTTTGCGAAGTGGTAATGGGGAAAGACAGGTTGCAGACCTGTGAGACATGGAAATGTATCCACACGGTGTATTTTTATTTGCTGTCTTACTGTACTTCATGAAAGCTAAAAGCATATACTGTACAATTTGTTTACAAATAATTGTATTTACTTAAGAATGTGTATTGACTTGGAATGCTATAAACAGGGGCCACTCCACCTTTTATTCATAAAAGCACATTATGGCATTTAGTTTATGGCACATGATGATCACTATTGCTGTTTGTGAATGTTAGGTCAGTCTCCAGCCTTATGCGTAATAATACATAATTCTTACTACCACTTTCTGAGGTAAACTGGATTTACATAGATAAGGTTGAAAAAAGACGTATGTCCATCGAGCTCGACCTATGTTAAATTTAAATGACAGATACGTATCCTATATTTGTAATTACAGTATATTGATCCATAGAAAGGCAAACAAAAAATCCCAGTGAATCATCATCCAATGTTGTCTCATACGGCAAAAAAAGAAATTCCTCCCTGAAATATGCTCAGTCTTTTAAGTGTTTAGTTGTCCAACTGATGAGGCACTGGGGTGTGCAGTAATACAAGCACTTCAACCACACAACAACAGGAGAGTTCTAAACATAGGGCTCACACCTCACGTGATTCAGCATTGCTGGCTTGTGACAAGATTCTGACATACCGTAGTGGCAATTAAAAGGAAGGAACATTGTGTGAACTGGTGTTAGAGTGTTTCTTTTAGTTACAAGGCATCTAGAGTAATATGCAGCAAACAACCCCAGCTGCAAATCTGGGGCAAAAGGTGTTGTGAAAAAGAGACCCAGCCCCCCCTGCAGCCCCCCCCTACAAATAAAGAAAGAGCAGCAGAAATTTTTTTTCTTGGATACATCCAGTGCTATTTTTTAGTCCAGTTGTGCTCCAGGGAGATTTTACTAAATGACCTTTCCTATAGTATTGGGGAGGGCACCCCTCATTTCAGGTGCTAGACGTAGCCGCCATTACCGATCCCATTGAGGAAAAGCACACAATTCATAGTGCAATATCTAATGTGAGTTTTAAGACTCCTCCATTGAAACAAATGCAATGTGCACATTATCTATTGCGCTTTTTGTGAACTTCTAAGGGGTGCAATAATGGCTGCTACAACTGGTAACAGGCTCACAAGGGTTTGCATTTCAGATCAGTTAGGAAGGAGAAAGCATTCTACAATACTATGCATACACAGCCCAAAAAACATTACATCCTGTGAAAGAAGGTGCATTTTATATAATAACAAAATATATGTCAAACAAACCAATGACTTTGGGCTACAACAGCATACAAATAAACATACAACATGAGTGATATTCTATATTCTCATTGCAAAAAGCAAGACTTTTGGAAAAGAGAAATATTTGTATCGTTCCTAAAACAAAAGGATTACTTCAACCCTGTTAATGGCTGGAGAAAATCCAAATCCATCAACTCCCAGTGCAGGCGTTAACAAACACTTGTGTTTTGATGCAGGACCTGTGAACTGTGTCAAATTAGTGTTAATATAAAAAGCGATTGTTTCATACCTATGAGAAAGACTTGTCAAAAATATTCCTTAGCTGTCACGTTTTTTTTTTTAAACTGTGAAATGGCCCAAATCATGTTTGCTATACAGTAGTAGGACATTCAATGTTTCCCTTGTTTTAGTTGGACAAGACGTGTTCAAAATTGTCTCGGCTGCCTTAATCTAACGTGATGTGAAATTTATTTCCCACAACACATTACCTCATTACACGGAACCTTCAATTTTTACTCTGTAGAGAAAAGCAGTTTTAATTGGCACATTTACAAACCAACTTTTGTTCATTATATCGCAGAGACAGAGAGATGCTTTATTACAGTAAATGCATTTGTGAACTCTGGTTCTAATTGTCATTTATGACAGTAAATAATTCCAATAGCAATGTTCATCTATAGAAATGGAATTATGAAGTGAATTGTAAACCTCAAACCACCAGACTAAGGGCCCGATTTTCTAAGATTCGTTAGGCCACTTAACGTGACATTAACGTCACGTTAATAGTAATGCTGTGTCCTTAAAGGACAAAAACATAACGTCAAGTCGTGTTTTCTCCATAAAGAGCATCGCATTAAGTATAACGGATGGTAATGATAATGCAATGCACATTATATCCAAATGAAGCATTATTATAGCATCCCATATCCACTAAAGTCTGTTTAGCTTAATGTGAAGACTTCGTTATTTAAGTCATAGCCAAATTTGGCATTATTCCCATCCAGGTCCTGAAATAGGGCTTTTTCTTTTTCTGGATGTGTGTAATGCCCCAGTTACGCATGAGTTAAATAACATCGCGTTATTTCTCTCTTCACTCAAGCTAAAGATCTATTTCAGAGTCTGGAAAGGAATAACGCCAATACAGACATAATGTCATGTTTGGAAGGTTAAGCAAGGTAATTTCACAATAATGTGAATTTAAGCCCAATCTAATAGGATGTATTTCGGACGTTGAGCTTGAATATAATTAACTTTGAGGACACCATGTTAACTCAGGGACACTACTACAGGTATGTCCACTCATGTTTAAAGTAACGTCATGTTAGGAGGACCAATTTAACAGAGCTTATAGCACCTGGCCCTAAAAGAGCTTAAGCATATCGAAAGTGAAACATTCCAGAGATATTGGGACAGTGTCCTTCAGAATCTACTAAAACTATGTATTCAGTTATGGCATTTTACTCTAGAATTTAAATGAACTTGTAATATATTATTAATTTTTATCTTCAATGTACATAATCAACATTGAAGTGATGCATGGTTATAAAGCAGGAAATCGCACCACCCATTTTCATGTACTGAAATATATGTTTTCCAGAGCTGAATTGTGGTTTGAGAAAGCGCTCTGAGAAGCGTGAAACGTTGGTGGGGCTCTCCTTTGCCCTTTATTCCATGACCAATAAATAACTTTTTATGGGATATGCACCCTCCTCTCTACTTTTTTTCTGGATATACAGTAGTGCTCTGACAGTTTTCTTCCTTTCTATCAGTTTACCCTTCGGACGGAAGCACACCTGGGGACCACTTACCTGTGGATCGCATCGACGTTGCAGCACTCAGAGTGAGTTAACCGCTTGCTACTGTACATGTTTTCCTGCTTAGTACTTTATTAAGACTGTGGGTACATCCTAGGGTGTGATCATGCTTATTTTTCCTGGTTTCACTGTTTACATTAGCGTCACTTATTAGTGAGCTTATTATCCAGGATTTGCAACCCCAGTACCTGTCTCCTATCAAGTTTATATTCAGGGTTCCCCCCACGAATATCTGGCTATTCACTCATTCACCCATCTCACTGTTGTGGTCTTTAGCATGACGCACCCGCATGGTCTAATTCCTGACATACAATGGCAAGAAAAAGTTTGTGAGCCCCTTAGGATTTTCACATATTTCAAACCTAAAATATTATTAGATCTTAATCTAAGTCCTAATAATAGATAAAGATAACCTGATCAAACATTTATCCACACTTGACAACATTCAATATCCATGTGTAAAAAGTATATGAACCTTTAGATTCAGTCCCTGATGGCACCCCCTTGAGAAGCAATGACTTCCACTAAGCGTTTCCTGTAACTGCTGGTCAGCCTCGCACATCGGTTTTGAGGAATTTGGCCCATTCCTCTTTACAGAACTGATTTAACTAAGTGACATTTGAGGGCTTCCTTGCATGGACAGCTCACTTCAGGACCTGCCACAACATTTTGATGGGTTTTAGGTCCGGACTTTGACTACGCATTCTAAAATGCGGAATTCCTTCTTTTGCAGTCATTCTTTAGTAGATCTGATTGTATGTTTAGGGTCATTCTCTTCCTGCATGACCCATTTTTGCTTCAGCGCACGGACAGATGGCCTGGCATTCTCCTCTAGAATCTTCTGATACCATGCAGAATTCACGGTCGTGTCAATGATGGCAAGTCGTCCAGGTCCTGAGGCAGCAAAGCAGCCCCAAACTATCACACTCCCACCACCATGCTTGACGGTTGCGATTAAGTTCTTCTGCTCGACCGCAGTGTTTGGTTTTCGACAAACATAATGTTTCTCATTCAAGTAAAACAGTTCTACAGTTTCTCGTCTGTCCAGAAAGCATTGTTCCAAAGGTCTTGTGGATCATCTGTATGCTCTTTGGCAAACTTCAGACGGGTAGCAATGTTCTTTTAGAGAGCTGTGGTTTCCTCTTCTGCTATCCTTCCAAGAACACCATTCTTGTTCATTCTTTTTGTAATAGTTGAGTCATGAACACTCACATTAGCCAAGGCGAGAGCGGCCTGCAGAATCTTGGATGTTACTCTGAGGTTCTTCGTGACTTCCTGGATGATTTGGTCAAGATCAAGAACTGGTTTGTTCATTGAGACATTGTGGTAGGATGACCGCTCCTGGGTAGAGTGACTGTGGTTTTGAACTTTCTCCATTTGTAGACTGTCTGAGAGTGGATTGATGGAACCCCAAATCCTTAGAAATGGTTTTGTAACCCTTTCTATAGACTGGTGACAATCAATAACTGCCTTTCTCAGGTCCTCAGAGATTTCATTTGATCGTGGCATGACATGTTTCCACTCACCTCTATGGTGAAGGCCAAACTCTCAAAGTTTCTGATCTTTAGATAGGGTGTGGACTCCCAAAATCACACCCGAAGACTACATAATTATTTAAACACCTGATTCTAATTATCCCCTTTAATTTAGATGATAAAACCAGGGTTTCACTTACTTTTGCACATACCCTGACTCGTAATTACTCATTGTTTGTCTAATTCATACATCATTTTGTTTCAAGACACATGGAATTGGAAGCCATCAGATGTCATGGAGTTGAAGCAGTTCTGTAAGGAGGAATGGGCAAAAATTCCTCAAAACCGATGTGATAGCCTGAGCAGCAGTTACAGGAAACTCTTCGTTGAAGTCATTGCTACTAAAGAGGGTGCCACCATGTACTGAATCTAAAGGTTTACATACTTTTTCACACATTGATATTGAATGTTTAATCATTTGTGGATAAATAAATGTTGATAAAGTATTATGGTTTTGTGTCATTTGTTTGATCAGGTTATCTCTATTTATTATTAGGACTTGGATTAAGATCTAATAACATTTTAGGTTTGAAAGATGTGAAAATCCTAAAGGGTTCACAAGCTTTTTCTCGCCACTCTATAGTGACATACCATGTAACACCTGTGACTTGAATACATTTTTAGAATTATATGTGAAGTAATCTCAAATAATGTGATAAAATAGTGAACAAGTGACAAAAAGTATATAATAAAGTCCATGCTGCTCAAACCAAGGTGATTAACTGTTTCTCCAGTTCTTCAGGGTTATACATTTTCTCCAAAGACAGGGAAGCGCAGAGAACCGATATCAAAGAAAATAGACACAGAAAATAGTGTAATATATCCTCACAGGATAGATGACACTATTTTGTGTTTCTATTTCTTTCATATCAGCTCACGTGTCTTTGGAGAAATTTGATCACTCTGGCAGTCAATAGAAACCATGTGACATCATTGTTCGATTGCGTAATAACCTGGACATCTTTGTTTTTCCTTGAAAGTACTGGCAAAAGTGAAACATTACATCTCTCTGCAATTGGGGGGTTATATAAACTTAAATAAAAAAAATAAAGGTTTGTAGCAGTGGTCTCCGTTACGTTCTGAACTACGTTAATTTCTGGGGACCCTCTGCTTTCCAAGATACTTACCTCTGTAGGGGGTGCCGGTATCTCTCTACTTTTTAAATGTCCCACAACTAGGGTTGCCAGGTGGCTTCTCCAAAAATACTGGACTCAACGGTGAAAGGTCACTATGTCCAGGGAGGTAATACCGGACACATACATGTCCAGTATTACAGTACCTCTCATTTTTTACTGGACAGAGTATCCAAATACAGGACAGTCCGGTTCAATGCCGGACACCTGGCAACTCTACCCACACCACGTGGGCCAATAGGAACCCACAAGGGATGACATCACAGGCACTGTAAAGCGGCCATTTCGTTAGCCCAAAATAGCCCGGTTTGGGCTTCTACCGGCACCCCCTAAGAAGGTAAGTATCTCGGGAAGCAGGGGGTCCTTGGAGCTGAAATTAATGCGGCTCAGCTCCAGAGACCCCAATGCTTCAAGCCTACAGTACAGTATTCTTAAAAAAAATGTTTCATAAGAGTGCATCTTGAAGTGCTGCAGAAGAGCTCCAGAGCACCCCCTGGTTAGGAAAAATAAAAATTATTTTTGGGAGAACTACTGCTTTAAAGACTTTCATTGCTTGGACTGTAAAAAAAGAAAGTGTAAGATAAGGTGTAGGAAGTAGGAATAAAAGGAAATTGCATTATATTTTATTCAAAGCTCAATTTACGGTATGGGAATCTTAGAAAGTGAAGAAGCTGAAATATTTAAAAGGTGCAACTCCTCGAATATTTTTGGGGAAAAAAAGAGGAATGCAAATACAGTATTCACATCTAATCAAAAGGCAGAAAAACCCAGAGAAAATGGGAACCTAAAAAAATATAATTGCATACCTCTGGCCTGCTACAGCTTCAACCAATATAGAAGGAAAGATCTGCACTCAAGATATTGTCGGGGGAAAAAAAATAAATCATATTTAATGTAATTCAATTCATTTTCTAATGGACCCGTGGACGTTAGTCCTCATCCCAGGTTCAGGAATTTATACTGCTGTCTACTGCACTTCTGATTCACGATCCTGTTTTTTGGGATTGCGCTTTTGTATCTTCTACAGCACTATCAGTGTGACTTTTTCTATTAATAAAGACTATATATTTGTAAAGGATTTTTTGTATCTTCAATATTTTTACTTTTATCCGAGGGCTGGAATATTTATGTCATTTCTATGTTTTATCCAGCATGATGGCAAATGGATGTATTCGTGGGACAAGAAATAAGATTTTGATTACAGCTTGAAGAGTGCTGTTTTTTTCCCCACAGTGTACACATATATTTAATTTACAAACAGAAAAAATACATTACGTTCAAGTCAGATTCAACATACAAAACTATAACTCGAAAACAAATGAATACAATACAAGATAAAAAGAGCGTGGCATTCTACCAATGGAGAGGTGATGGCATGACAATTCAGGGTACCAACCCCTTCATCAGATTTGCGTCATTATGTAGTACTGTGCATTGTGGGCATTTTTACACCTCAAGTCAGCAAGCTGCTCAAACAAAAGGACATAAATTACATTAATGCCTAATGGATACACTTGTTTAATATCCCTGGAGTTGAGAATTCACTTTTGTTGAAAACCATATTTTTTCATTATTCATAACCGTAAATAATCCTTTCCACTTGGAAGAGGCAACAAATTCAAAATTATTAAACAGTTTGGCCTTTCCAACGCATTTTTGAAGTGAAACTTCTTTGCTAGCACCTACCTAAATTCTCATAGGACTAAAACTTCTCATGGAGACGATTAGGCGCGTGCACGAGACCCAGGGCGCAGCCTTATTGCAGAAAGATTATCATAAAATATCCATCATTTTAAGCGGCGACTTTAACATAAACTTTGAATCTGAAGAAGCACGGCGAGAAACATTCAATTTAACTCTCAACACCAACCAAGCCATTCTAACCACAATATCAGGTTCTACCATTGATGTGTATCAGCGGCATTTAGATACTAAACAATTATATATATATATATATATATACTATATGTAGCGGTCATGTAAAATGGCTACAGTCATCTCTCCTGCTGACAGTAAGGCCTGGTAAGTTGTGGGCATGCCAGCAGTAATTATGGAGGTTTGCCCTCACACCCTGGTGGGGTGCCCTGTGTATGGATGGGAGTAGTCACATGCTCTGACTCCATGGTTAGTGATGTCAGAGGTGTGTCAGCTTCCAGAGTGTACATAAGGCACAGCACTGAGTCTAAAGTTAGATCTGCGTTCAGCTCTGCCAAGAGGAGGAGTTCTGGCAGGAGCTCAAGTTCAAGTACTAGCCTAAGTGACTGAGAGTTATGTTATAGTAACCATAGAGGAGACTGTGTCCAGGGACCTGGCACAGGGCAGTGATCCCTGCAGGGATTGGGAATCCCTATCTAAGGAGAGAAACACCTTTTAAAGGGAGGCACTGACTGCAGAATGAGTGGCTAAGAATATACTGCGAGGGGCAGCTAGCCCACATCAACCAATAAAGATGTTCTCATTCACAAACCCTCTCGTGTACATGTGTGGAGTGAATGAACAGAGAGGAGCACCACGGAGGAGTTCCTCAACAGGATCATCCCCTTGCGGATGCAGGGACCCTGATGAGGTGGAGGCGCTGCACTGGAACTAGGTGAGACTCAGCACACTACCTCAGCTGCCTGTCTAGACGGGCCCTCCCCACACACCATCATGCGGGAGACTCAGGAGTCCTGTTGCCAACAGGTGCACCACCAGACACTACCACACTGTAATGGGGGCCGGTTAGACCACAGGGGCCAATGTGCGATTGGGTGGGTCAGGCCGGTTCAGAAAAACCGTTACATTTGGAGGCGAGCTGCTGAGATCAGATCTGTCAACAGGACAGGCTCTAGCTAGGCACACTGGGAAACAGGGAGAGCGTCTGCTGCCACTCTGTGCTGCGTTGGGACGGACCTAGGGGTGGTCAAGGGGCTGACGGGGTATTGTCAGTTCGCAGGGACGACCTAGGGGCCTGAAAGGAGTGAGGGGTCTGGAGCCGGGCTATAGCTGACCGAGTCACTTTGAGGCAGTGCTAGTTGGTAGGACGCCAGAAGGGATAGCCTGTTAACTTGGTCAGGAATCCTGGAGAGGGTCTGCGCTAGGCTGACCAAGAGAGGTAGACGCCCCAAAGTACTGCATGGCAGAGCCAGAGTACCTAGCCCATTCCAGACACTTACCATAGGGAGCACAGACTGGGAAGAAGGAGACACAGCAGACACTGAGAGAGTGAGCCTAGCCCGAGGTAGTGCAACATGAGTCCAGCCTAGATCAGGTACACATGTGGTGGTGCATCTGAACATCTTTATTGTACTGATGTGGAGGCTGCCCCGCAGAGCGGAGCCCCATGTACGATAACTGTTACGAGAGGATGGAGGATCCGCGTGGTGCGGAGAACACAAAATGGCGACCAGAGGCTGATGGGGAAGGCACCCGTGGTGTGCGCCCCACTGAAGAGCAAACGGTCGCCGAGTTATCATTAACCAGTCTGCTCTGGAGCGGAGCGAAGGCCGTGGCTGCCCCGTTTTTATCCTGTCTGGGACACCGAGGGGCCACCCTTGAAGAGTGTGAGGAAATTGTAATAATTGGGGGAGAACCCCGTGAGGAGAGCAAACAGACTGACTTTTTGGGCTTAAAAGCCAACCAAAATGGCGGTTCCCGCTTGCTAGGGAAACCGCATGGGACAGTCACAGAAGAAATGGCTGATGCAGAGCTTGCCAAGAGCTGGCCGCGAATGGCGCGAACAGCAGAGCCCCGCCCTGATGGGGGGCATGGCGCGAAAGCTATGGCTGCGCCTGCATGGACAGTGACTAACTCAGCCCCTGTGCTGAGTCAACCGCTTAGTCTATGGGACCCTCCACTGATTTCCACCAGGGGGAGTGACTTTCAACTATGGCCTGTGGGAATGCACCCACTGGGCCCAGGGACTGATATCCAGACGGCGCCACTACATAAAGTAGTTCCGGCCGCGGAAATGAGTTGCAAGAAAGAAGGATATTTTGCACGCGAAGCTGCTGCAAGGAGAAGGCGGGAACTAGCCGCGGGAAAAGAATCCAGCTCTGAGGAGGAAACTGGCGCGAAAACGCAGACCGCGCCCACCAGGACTGAGAGAGGCGCGGCCTTAATTAAGGGGCATGATATTCCCCTGTGGGACCCGCCCATAATTGCAACCCCTGGGGGCGGGTTCCAGCTATGTCAGCGGAAGGAGGAGCCGAAGCAGGAAGTGGCTGGCCCAGAAGCTTCTACCGGTCAGTTGCGAGGAGCCACTGACCTGGAGAGACCCACACTGAAAGTGGTCCCCACAAAGAGAATGGCCTGCCCCTCCGCTGTGGGAACAATGGTCTCCACCCAGCCCTACTCGGTACCCGGCGGGCTACTAGTAGTAAGGGTGGCTAACACCGAGACGGTGGTCTGCCTACAATGCGGGCTGCCCGGAGGCACGGTCAACACGGCGGCACGTTGCCCCCATTGCGGGACACTGTACTTATGGCCTATGCCAACGTTTATACCGATACAATCGGCTGACCCCCCGGGGGACCAGGCTAGGCGAGCCGCCGAGTCCCCTGGCATACTGTGGAAAGGACGTGCGAGTCCCGGAGAAAGGGGACTGGAGCCGGTCAAGTCGGCTGGGTCGGCCGCAACCGAGACAGTCGGGTCACCTCCTGACCGCACCGAGAAGGGAGAATACTCAGACGAGGATCTCCGTGAACTTGCGGAGGTGACAGCGAGGCCCAGGATAGAACCGGGGAGGACAACACCCCGTGGTACCAGCAGCTGTCAGAAAGACAGGACGTCCCCCGCAGATCGGCGAGCCGAGAGACGGAGTCCCTCCGCCTCAGAACGTAGCGGCAACGGACGAGAGACGCCGGCACCCCTGCGGACGGGTAAGAGGAGTCCCTTCACTTACCTTGCCCCAGCAGACGATGTAGGAGTAGAGAGGCCATGCCAGGCCGCAGGCGCACGTGGATAGACGGCATCACTTCCGGTGAAGACGGCGGCGGAGCTTCCGGATGTCGTCATCGAAGAAGAGATCCCGAATGGGGGTCCAACCCGCGATAACGGTGTTTCCGGTTCCGGGGAAGATATCACTTCCGGTGGAGAGGGCGGAACCTCTGGAGAGAATGCAGCGACGCTTCGGCGATCGGGGGAAGGTCCCCGATCACCTACAAGGCCCAGGAGTTGGATGGGCGACCCAAGGACTGAGGAGGGTGAGGTATCCTCATTGGACCAGTCTACGGACAGCCAGGAACGGGTCGTAACCCCGTGGGGTCCAGTCTCTTGCCCATACGCCCAATCCCACGCCCTAGCTAAAACCCCTGCCCCAACTCCACGGTCCCCGGGTTCCCCGCCTAGTTTGGAATCTGTGGACATATCACCGGGGGGAGAGGAGAGACGGACTGGGGAACGACAGCGCAGTGGCGCTACGGAGGGCGATTCAAGGGGAGGGGGAGAGTTGAGAGTGGCTGCGGTAGGCCGGTGGTTGCCCCTGCAGTTCCGGCGCCGGTGAAAAAGGCCCCGGGATCTTCTAGGTGGTCTGTACCGCGATCTGAGCGGTCGTCGGGGGTATTTTCCCTTGAAGATGATAGGGAGTCAGGGGGGTCAAATAGATTTAGAGAGAACCGTTGGTGGGCCCCACTATTCGAAGGGTACTCCGCCTGGATGGACCGCACTCGGTTCCTCATCCGGCGAGAAGATGTAGTGGACTACTGGTGGGCTGTGGGAGAATTCACACCTGAACAGAGGGATAGGGAGTTGCAGGAGCGGTGGCTGCAGATTGAGAATATGGAAATAGAACCCATGGGTCCTAGCATCCTATCAGACCCCGTGGACCCTGATGAGCCCCTATCATGGGTGTTACCTGGGAGGGCAGGTAAGGCTGACCTGACTAGGATAAGTAGGGCCGAGAGAACCATAATGGCTCGGTATAAATCATCCCACGGGTTGGAGTACCCGTATGTCCCTGAGCCTCTCATGGATGAGATAGAGGACAACCGGGATAGGTGGCTTAGGGAGGCCATTGAAATGCACCTAGTAGGAAGAGGGAGTTCCGTGATAGGGAAGAAGGCCGAGGAGCGCATAGAGCACTTAGTGCGTATATGGGGCATTGGCAGAAACATTTATAAACACAGGGTGACATATAGGCCTGAGAGGGGACTGCCTAGGCACTATCACGTCACGGTCATAGACATGGGTGGTAGAGAGGTCAAGAAACCTGACCCGAATCACTATTTTTAGGGGGTACTATACAGTACGCGGGTTCGTGGCTGCTGGTCGGGGCGGGCTTGGCGGAATGTACTGTTGTCATTTTTTGTTATACACCATGAAGAATTGTATGAAAAGTTAACCAATTATGTGTTGTATTTCAGTGCTCCTGGAAAAGGGTATACAAATTTAGGTCCCAGCGAGGACGATGGGATTCACCAGGGGGAGAATGTAGCGGTCATGTAAAATGGCTACAGTCATCTCTCCTGCTGACAGTAAGGCCTGGTAAGTTGTGGGCATGCCAGCAGTAATTATGGAGGTTTGCCCTCACACCCTGGTGGGGTGCCCTGTGTATGAATGGGAGTAGTCACATGCTCTGACTCCATGGTTAGTGATGTCAGAGGTGTGTCAGCTTCCAGAGTGTACATAAGGCACAGCACTGAGTCTAAAGTTAGATCTGCGTTCAGCTCTGCCAAGAGGAGGAGTTCTGGCAGGAGCTCAAGTTCAAGTACTAGCCTAAGTGACTGAGAGTTATGTTATAGTAACCATAGAGGAGACTGTGTCCAGGGACCTGGCATAGGGCAGTGATCCCTGCGGGGATAGGGAATCCCTATCTAAGGAGAGAAACACCTTTTAAAGGGAGGCACTGACTGCAGAATGAGTGGCTAAGAATATACTGCGAGGGGCAGCTAGCCCACATCAACCAATAAAGATGTTCTCATTCACAAACCCTCTCGTGTACATGTGTGGAGTGAATGTACAGAGAGGAGCACCACGGAGGAGTTCCTCAACAGGATCATCCCCTTGCGGACGCAGGGACCCTGATGAGGTGGAGGCGCTGCACTGGAACTAGGTGAGACTCAGCACACTACCTCAGCTGTCTGTCTAGACGGGCCCTCCCCACACACCATCATGCGGGAGACTCAGGAGTCCTGTTGCCAACAGGTGCACCACCAGACACTACCACACTGTAATGGGGGCCGGTTAGACCACAGGGGCCAATGTGCGATTGGGTGGGTCAGGCCGGTTCAGAAATACCGTTACATATATATATATATATATATATATATATATATATATATATATATCTTACTTTAGTTATCAAAGTCAATTGTATCATGTATTCCAACTGATACTATGGAAATGTTTGCAAAAAAATTAAATTAAATAAATTATACTCTCAAAAGTCTTTAATTCAATCAAAAACATCAAAATCAAAATACAATTTCAGTGACAAAACAAAGAAATTTCCCTTAGAACGCGCGTGCTCGGCACACACCCGTCTTTTTTTGTTGGTACATTTTCTCTCTCTTATATTTTTGCTCTTGTTGTTTTACTTTTAATTTTTTTAATCAGATGCTTCATTCAGGAGATTCTATGCGTTTAAATATAAAGTGTTTGGGAGGTCAAAATGGAGCGACCCCGGGAGCCCAGTGCAGTCTAAAGGTTACCATGCGATGAAGAAAATCAGGAGTTTTAACCCTTTTTTATTTTTTTTTTTAAAGAGCAGGACATGTTCAGGGGTCAAGATATTAAACATAATTTGCGCTAAACTCACATAATTGCTGATTTAAAGCAGTGATATAAGTATTTATATATTTATTTCTATTTAAATATCATGGCAAACATTGCGTGTTTATTCATTTTCATTTTCAACTGGTATCGGTTGTTTGGAAGTTAGTGGCCCGTCCTTCCAGGGTTAAGCTCACCCCACCCCATTTTTTAAGTAGCAGTTTTTTTTTCATGTTTCTGTGTGGACAGATCCACTGCGGTCATTCGCCCTCCAGCAGAGGTAAATGAAAATGTTCACAGTTAGTGTTAGGACCTGCTTACTGGTCTTGCCTTGACATGGCTTGCAGGCTTATAACACTTTGGCCAAAGGGTTTAACTAAATGACCCTTACTCAAGAAAATATTGAAGTAGTTTACTATGTATTTTTGTCACATTGGATGTAGCATTGACTTTTTCTGTCCTTGGAGTTCAGACTGAAACCTTATCGTGAGTGTTGTATACATGTTTACGTATATAGATTAATGTATTAAGGATGTCCTGTCATGACTTATTGTTTTCAGTTAGGGAACGTGACCTATATAGTTAGAGCCCAATGGTAATGAACCAAGAGTGTTATCATTCGGGAAGTGGAGGAGTGAGCATTGCTTAAGAGGAGTTCTCAGAGTAGCACCTCCAGAGTATAATCGGATCGGCCCCACCGGAAGGTTCTGAGTAAACACCCGATGCAATATGCATAGACGTGGTAGACAGTACACAGAGTGACGGGATACTGATCCCTGAGAATAGACTGTATTCCCACCAGAGGCCCACTTGTGATAGGACATTATAGGAAGCCATGCAGGAGATTGCCAATCTAAACAATACTAAGAGAAACAAGAATAAGTATCCCCAGCATGAGAGCTACAAGAGGAAGAAGCACAGAGTAACCATATTGTTTTGACACCAGTTACTGTCTATGAGAAGTCTTGACCTCCGAGTCTGCGATGCTGCTTCCCCAACCGCTCCCCTGTCGCATCCCACAAATTAAATCCACATACAAAGGTCTACAAGTACAATGGCCGCAGCGTTTACTCAAATACAGCAACAACAACAAAACAAGGGGGGAGGGAGAAACCCTACCAGAGTGCTCTTCCGACAGGTAAGGCAATGGACACTTAAATCATGGCCCACTAGCGAGGGCCACCCAAAGTCCTAGCCGCTCAGCTGACCCCATGTCAGCCACGACATGGGTCCCAGGTACTGAAAGCACAATGAGCTCTACCCACTCGCCAAACATGCCACCACTGGGCATTACCATAACTGAAGGTTACCCTGCACTTACCCCAAACCAGCCGTGGCAACAGAGGCAACATACTGTAACCTCAACAGACACCTCAAATATAAATGTATTTAATATAAGTATAAAGCACACAAAACAGAATTTAACTGAGGGGGGGAGGGGGCGGGAAAAACACAGTGAGGGGCGCGGAATTATCTCCCTGCCCTCACTGTTTGCCTATATCCCCTACCTGCCAGCTGAAAAAGGGGAGCCTGGTCATTGCGGTCATTGCACACTTCCCGCAGGGCTCAGCGCATTCTGTCTTTTGTAAGCCTAACATTATGAACGGATGTGAATAACGCTCTTCTTTGTACTATAAAAGTCCCTGGCGCCTGTCATGGAAACCAGAACTCTTGCACGGAATCAAGCACCAGACAGGACACAGAGATCAAATAAAGAGTATTTATTTTGTCCGGACCCAGCAAACACAACACAAAATCACGTAACAGAGCTATACTCATGTAAAATAGGGGATACAGGGAGAATCCTAGTAGTCCTAAGTGCACAGCGCGACTGGAATGGCATACCCGGTGCAGCTCCCACTTCTGTGGGGAATACACAGTACTGTCCAGACATCTCTGGTGCAATTCACGGTGTGCAAAAGTCCTGTTCGCTGATACCCCAGCAACTCACAGTTCCAGGCACAAAAGCACTTTAAAATCTCCTGCTCAGATCGACTCCCAGCCTCATCTTCAAGTGTCTCCGGCACAGTCTCGAAGCACACCACTTAGTCCACCACCACGACAGGATCAGTATGAACACTGGGAGTGAGATTGGAAGCTCTTTACGCAAACCTCGGCCTTCATCTGAAATTATGGAGGAAGGCTGCCATCCAATCAGAGCACGAATGTTGCATTCTGGCCAATTAAAGCACAAATGCTACATGGGTCAATCACAGTTACGTTGGCCAATGAAAGAGCGAGGACTCGCCTGTGATGGGCTAATCAGGGCCATGGGAAGGGAAGGTGTTTCATGACAGCCCACAGATTAAGGAGAGTTGGAAATTCAAATGGACCACTGGGTCCTTTGTCAGTTGGGGCTTAGACCCGGACCTCAGGTTCCACGGATACCTCCGGTGGAGATGTCTGGGCTGAACAATGGCCCTGCCCTCAGAGTCACAGTTCCCCAGGCCTGAGTACACAAACCTCCCCACACCAACAATATCTCATGCACTTCACCTTCCCCAACCTAGCACACCAAGGGAACAAAGAAATATACAGGTACAGTTACACACAGAGTAATACATTGAATCAAGAGTTACAGTTCTAAAATACATGTTCTTTGGGCCAGATGAGCCATAGAAGGTTGGCTCTACAGGGAAATCCTTAACATCCCTCCAGATGGATAGGGGCAATGGATGGGCCCAGCCTTTATTATAAGAGCCGCACTGCCCCAACCATCACAGCGTCCTTCATGCTAACATCTGCATATCTACACCCAGCCTGCACTGATCCAGTACCCTGAAAGGTATGAGAGAGAGAAAGCATAGAATGTTGGCTACCCGGTAAGATTAATGCTGTGTAAGTCCCATTTAGAAGCAGGGCCAGCTGCATTAATCCTCCTGGGAAATTCCCTCTGCGCTGGGCAGTGAGAGCTCTTGGCCACGATTACGGCCACACTTGGGCCGCGGCCCACCCACTCCAAGTGCCGCACATTATTTAAGTTATGGTGGGTGAAAAGGTGTCTAAGACATGCGAATGTGCTCACAAGTAATATTTTTTATATGCGAATGTGTGGTGAAGACCTACTCATGTCTCAAATTGCAAAGCCAGTACAACCAACCTCACACTGATGAGACCCACAAGGTCGAAACAGTCTGTCTGTGAGTGGGTTTATTGGCTTTGCATCTCATCCCAGGCTATGTTTTAAAGCTGTGTTTAAAGCAGCATGCATTGGCTTATGTGTTTTCCATGTAATGTGGACTTGAGACAAAAGGTGGCACTGTGTGCTCATTTGTATGTCATTTCCCAGAATCCCTTGCTGCAATGGGAGCACTGTATGCTAGGTGATAATGGCGAAAAGCAGGGTTGCAGACCTGTCTAAGACATGCAAATGTGCTCACCAGTAATATTTTTATATGCTACTATATCAAATAGAAATATCACTGTGTGCTCATTTGCATGTCTTAGACATGTCTGCAACCCCGCCTTTCACTATTATTGGCCTAAGACTTTAGTTACAAAGATTTAACTCTGAACCCATCACTGCCATTAGTTTATTTTAGACTTATGTGGGAATAATCTGCTTTTCTCCTTCATCTACCAGAAATTTTGGGAGCAACTGAAGCAATTGAAAGATGTATAACTTCTATAAATGTATAACTTCTTGTTCATCAGGACTGTTCTGTACACCAGCATTTAAACACCGTACCACTGCTTTTTAAACACATTTCAATAACCAATTCTAAAAAAAAAACCCAGACAGAATTTAAAATGTTTTTATCTTACTGAAGGTACTGACTAATTCTAGAAATAATTCTGAACAGATCATATCAAAGACCAATGTTAAGCAGAGTAACAGAGTTGGATCATTATAACCAAGTGCAGAACAGAGCCCAGTTTGTACCGTTCAGTTTCCTAGCAGCTTTTCTGCAGGACCCTTCTGCTCTGACTCGTTTATAAGTCTGATCAGCCTCCATTATGATGATATTACTAATGTATACTTTGAAAAACAGGCTTGAAAAATAATGAGCTCATTATATCTAAGCTCATTAGAACTTGTTGACATTAAACCCATTAGACCAATTAACATTCCAATAATGACACTGCTGCTTTGACGGGGCACCAAGAGGTTAATTTCAGCCTGGTAGTTAATTGGCTGGTGTGGGCCTGGGAGATGCATCCTCCGATGCTGGAATTAGAGGCGGGCTGTCCCTCCTGAGGAAAATAAACAAAGTGTACTGTAATTGTGAACTCTCAAGGCGTCCTGGCCTAGCCAAAGCAAAAGCAAGAGCAACATCCTCTCTGTGGGAACTCTGCAGTGTGCTGTGGCCAAGTCTAACCCAGATGCTCATACAGTATCCACTGTTCGCATAGTACAGCAGCCGGCATGTGCGTCCCTCTCTGTGGCTTGCATTTTGCAGAGAGTGAGGAAATGGCAGATTTGGAAAACGGAGCAAGTAGTAAATAAAACACAGCTGGGAGGAAAAAATACATGCACGCACCGCCAGAAAAGGACCTATGTAACGGAAAGACTTGACCGCGGTAAAAATAAATAAATGTCACTTTCATGGCAGGCGGTTTTGTCTGACTTGCGTGCCATTTTTTACACTGAGTTTGTGATGCAGGTTAAATTACTGTAAGGTGGTAACAGCATCTAAACATGATTTTAGCATATGTTAGTAAGAATGATTGCACCTCTAAAAATACGTTATTGACACAAAAATACCAAACCGACCTTTTCAACAACTGCATTACAACTCTTGACCAAAATTGGAAACATATTACACATTAAAATGTCTCAACTCTACCAAGCTTAATTTCCTGTTCTAGTGACCTCAATGTAAGGCTTTCCAAGATCTAGTTAAGCAGTTAGCAGGACTACCCTCCTCCCCCCCAACAGTGTGTCCTGGGCCCACGGAAAAGCTGTCGGCATGCCTGACGGGGCTTTCTGCCATGATGGTAGAAATATGAACGCTAGTATTGAATAGACTTGCACATGAAACGTTGATACATCCCATCGTACTATTACAGCTAGCATCTCCTACTCCAGTGATTGTGAAACCTCTCCTCCACTAAATTCTTGTCTGGGTCAGGGTCCAACGGAAAGGTTTGTGAACCACTGTTCTATACAAATTATTTCTCATGGGTCCTCTCCAAAAAACTCACAGACGTGAACATCACAGTTGCCATAAACACCGGGATTCACTTAAGCCTGATGCGGTGTGTTGCACCCCAATCCGGCATCAACTACCACTTACTTGAATACCAGTTCTGCAGGATGGGGTTGCGATACCTTGCAGCAGACCTTCATGAATCTGCCCTCAAATGCCTTCAAAACACGGACATGAAGATGCAATCTTCATGCTCCTTGAGTCTATTTCATAGCAAAGCACTGCCACTTGCAGTTGTTAATACACAACACTATGAAAGACAATTATGCTCAACTCTCTAGACCAGTGGTTAAAGAACCCTATAATTATATTGTGAAATTCTGCCGAACCCCAACACTCTCTAATAGCGTGTCTGAGATCAGATGCATTGTAAATAATTCTGTATTTGATACAATTTTCAAATGACCTGAAAATTTCACAGAACCCTTTAGGGATGCCCGGTGAACCCACTGCTCTATACCCTATTGCAGTTTTGCATTTACACCTACACTTGCTAAATTCTTATGTAGCGCATGTTCCCCTACCTCCTGGGAGAGATGGCTGCTACCGTGTGTGTGCTGCGTTACCTGTGGCTCACAGGAGGCCGAGCCTCCGCTCCTGGGAACCTGGGGTGTGCCTGATCCATCAGGTGCAAGTGCCTCCATCTGTAAAGGGATCCTACTATGTGGGATGACCCCGTTAAAGTACCCAAATAACAATATACATGTGGTGATATATAACAGTTTTACTATAGGCAACCAACAGAATATCAGTACCACACCAATGTAGGCCTTGCACGGCCGTTTCCCACAGTGCCCATCAACCCAATTTTCACACCCCAATAGAATATCCACTGGAAATACTGAGGTGCTCCTGGGCACCTAACCTCCCTGATGTCCACAAGAGCAAACCCACCCAATGTGTGAGACAGCGCTACCCACTAGAACTGAAGGTGTACATTTGGTGCACTTGGTGAGGTGAGGTACCTGCCGGGTGCTCCAACACCCAGGAGCGCTGATACGGTAAGGTAGGATCCACTGATCCAGCAATGTCATCCGCGAAGCCTCCGCCTCTACATTGGGTGGTGTTCCGCGAGGACGGTTCCACCATGAAGAGTATATCTGTACTGATGATGATGAGGATGATGATGAACCGGTCCCAGATCACCAAGGGCCCAGGTCGCAGCCGCGTCCTAGCTTTTCCTCACGCTAGTGCTACAGGACAGGGTCCCTATCTATGGGGGTCTCTGCAGCAGCTACAAGCTGTCACAGTGTGTTGGGGCCTAGCTGGGGCCTAGAAGGTCTCTTGCCTAGTGCAGGGGTCACCGACGCACCTACACAACCTACCCTAACCTTGCTCCTGCACGCGAAATGTATCCTTTCTCCAAGCAGCCCTATTGGCTGTGTCACATGGCTCCTGCAGCCCCTGTGAATGATGGGGCTTGTAGTCTCTGCGGAGCCTCTCTGAATAATGGCCGCCTTGCAGCTACTCTCTGCGCATGCGGGACTGCACTGCGCGTGCGCGACCATACTCAAGATGGTGGCACCCTGGAAAGGGAGCCGCTGGGAGTCTCCGGCGATCCGATCGCCTCTGCTAGCTGCCTGACACTGCCGACACCTGCCCCCTGCCTCGGCTGCCTAGCGCCCCCGCGCCGAAAGGTAAGGGGCTTACAGGGGACCAGGGGGACCCGGGCTACATTTAATTCTTAATTTACATTCAAATAAACGGCTTAAACCACAATGAGAATTTCTAGTCACAAAGAAATTGTGAGTTTGCAAACTAAAAAGCAGACTTGCACTTTAACCACTGGCTATAAGTACAAACTGTTAACATGTAAATCTTTATTTACGGGTTAGGTATGGAATGTATTTCCTCTCTTATCCAGGTTGCACATACAGCAAAGGATTGTCGGTCTGAAAACATCGGCACAAGCTGCAGGTGACATGTATGCAATCAATATGGATTGTTTGTAATTCGAGGGCGCCAGGCACCAAGCAGGGATAATGGCATCTGTTTGTTTTATTGGAAAGTAAAAATATCCATGAGGACCAAGCATACATTGGTTTTAGGACAAATCCATGGGCTGTAATAATCAAGAAGGTAATTGCAGATGAAGACACAACCCTGGTGGAACAAGTGATTTCTAATCAAGAAAGCGAAGAAATATTGGTTCAGGGATTACCATAAATTTTCAGGCAGGGGTGTATTTATTACCCTTAGGTGGCTCGGGTGTAAGAAAATGTAGAGTGCTCATTTATTTTGTACCAAAAAAAGATGCTGAGAATGTGCATTATTAATCCTTTTGACTCCTGTATTTTATGGCACTGGAATACTATGAGTTCTATTGTGCTGTCTCTACTGGTTGTAATCCGAGGTTTCAGTTAATCAGAGGAGCTGAGTGATAGATGATGTATCACATTAATTATTTTTTCTTAAGGAGCAGACAATGTATGCAGCGCTATACACAGACTTTGACGGGTACAGTAGAAGCCCCGAAGATCTCACATTAACGTATTCATGCACACACAGATATACAAACTGATATATATATATATATGTGTATATATATATATATATATATATATATATATATATATATATATATACACATACAACATATATACAGTGTGAGAGTGAGAGAGTGAGAGAGAGTGTGTGTGTGAGAGAGAGAGAGAGAGTATGAGTGTGACGATGGGGAGGATTTGGCCCGGGATTAAAGGGGTTACACCCCAATTGGCCACCCCCTGACCTCACCAGGAAGACAAGGGATTAACTGGGCTGAAGTCCAGACCTGTGATTTAACCCTTGTTATAACCTGAAAATGTGTATTCCCCTGTTCCATTGTTATATCAGTGTCTGCATCACACACACACTAGGATTCATCCGGGAGTACAAAGGTTAATAGTTCTTTAATGATTATAGCCCTTTATGTAATTTCCCCGCCTTTTCAGGCACCATTTTGCAGGGTCCCATAGGCCGCCATTGGGGCTCCATGTGTTTCAATGGCGAATCTTGCTGTTTGGGTCCTGTTTCCTGTGAAGACCAGCAGATGGCGTCCGAGAGGAGGAGCGGCGGTTTCCCATTGTAAGTCAATGGGCCCATTGACTTCAATGGAGAATCCTCGAAGGAGCTTTCCAGGAACGAGTTGGCTGCCATCCAAACCGCAAAACCGCAAAGCAGATACATTTTCAATAAGAGAGCTTTGATCACTTAGCAGTCAAGTTCAACGACAAGTGGAGTGGGAATAAACAGTTCTAGAGCACCTAGAAATAAAATTATTTTTGCCCCTAGTTCCTAGACCTCCCCCCACTCGACCACAACCGGGTCCCCGAATCCTGGACCCCCGATAAGGGTCGAACCGAGAAGAGCGGATCGCGCCATAGGTTCCAATGGCGGCGGCAGAAACAGCTCAAGAAAACGGCTAAGTGTGAAGAGCTGAAATTTAGGAATCCATAGCTCCGGTTCCGGAGGGTCCAGAGGATCAGGGTTTGGGGTACCTGTAGTCACTGCTCCGGCATCGCTGCAGAACCATCCTTGACCCTCTTGGACCAAACCGACGGAGTATGGACCCCCTTGAAGGTTCGGGAATTTTCCCATAGACTCCAATGGCGGCCAGTTTCCATTGACCGGCTATGGCGGAAAACCCCCATGGACTTCTAGTCTATGGCGGCGGATTCCCATAGCCGCCAATGGCGGCGGTTTGCCATTGAAAGTCTATGGCGGCGGAGCCCGTTGTTTTCAATGGGGATTTAGTGAAAAAACGTGATTTAATTTACAGCGGAGATTTTTGTATTAAAATGAGAAACGTTTTTAAGTGTATTTGTGTAACTCCGGTTCCGGAGGTCGAAGCAAGTCTCAAATTGGACCCTAGGGTGTCCCAGTCCCAGCATTGAGAACTGGGAAGTTTGGACCTGCTGGACCAAATGGAACCGGATATTTTAATATGTTTGTGTTTTATCTTTCATACTGTGTCCCAAAGCAGGAATAAAACCCAGAGGAAATTCCTTTGCATACCAGGGTAGCATATGGCCAGTAAGGCGACCCAATGTCTAGGACTTAAGTATTGTTCAAAGGATTTTGTCACCCTCACTGTTTACCTGGGGGCGGAGACGGCTCAAACCAGAGTAGTCTTTAAGTGTCCCATTTCACACCTCACAACAAAGAATATCCTGCCAGGAATTCCGTTTGGTAGACTAGCTGGCATTCCTGATACAGATGAGGGGCTACAGAAATGAGACCCCAGAGTTCTAATGCGCATGTACCAACTAGCAGGGGGGCATGTATCAAAATGTGTTCCCATGCTAGTGAGTGGCTGGAGGTAATTGAAAACCAATCACCTGTACTTAATGTTAAGGATAGGGTTACAAAAGGTTTATAAACTGTTGTCCGCCCTTTATCCTTGGTCTTCTGATATCATCTGAATTGTTACTATCTTGATTGCTGAGAGAAATGCTATGCAATGTCTTGGGATGATGAAGAGTGCTATATGAACTGCCAGTCCAGATGTGACTGTTTCATCATTTCCATCTTTAAGTAAGTGTCTATATTTTGCCTGTTATTTGTATAATCTGTTGTGTTCACCTTTATCAAGGAATAAATTATATTTTATCATATCTAAGTCTCGTCCCAGTTCAACCCAGTTATATATATATATAATATTATTATATATATATATATATATATATTTTGGTGTAAATTACAGCCTGCCATAAAGTCACCGTGACAATGAGAGAGACAGTCAGTTTTATATATTACCTGTTTCACCCATTGGTGATTCACACACTGCTATTGTACACATTGGTTACATTTATATGACTTTCTACTGACTTGATATAGTATTTTCTGGACTTGCATCTCATATTTGACTTCTCATTAATCTCATCTCAAATATGTTATTGTTATTACCTGCACCATATTTCACACTGCAATACGCGAGGCAGTTTGTTACTGTTTGAGATACAGTTAGGTCCGGAAATAATTGGACACTGACAACATGTTCATAATTTTGGCTCTATAAGCCACCACAATGGATTTGAAATGAAACAGCCGAGATGCAATAGATGTGCAGACATTCAGCTTTAATTCAAGGGGTTGAACAAAAATATTGTATGAAACGTTTAGGAATTGCAACCATTTTCATACACAGCCCCCTTATTTCAGGGGCTCAAATGTAATTGGACAAATTAACACAATCATAAATAAAATGTTCATTTTTAATAATTTGTCGAGAATTCTTTGCAGGCAAGGACTGTGTGAAGTCTGGAACGCATAGACATCACCAAACACTGGGTTTCCTCCTTTGTGATGCTTTGCCAGGCCTTTACTGCAGCTGTCTTCAGTTGTTGTTTGTTCGTGGGTCTTTCTGCCTTAAGTTGTGTCTTCAGCAAGTGAAATGCATGCATGATCGGGTTGAGATCAGGTGATTGACTCAGCCATTGCAGAATATTCCACTTCTTTGCCTTAAAAAACTCCTCGGTTGCTTTTGCAGTATGTTTTGGGTCATTGGACAGCGCTTCACTTTACAGATGGACAATCAACTTCGCTGAATTTGGCTGAATCTGAGCAGACATGTATATCCCTATACACTTCAGAATTCATCAGACTGCTTCTGTCTTCTGTCACATCATCAATAAACACTAGTCACCCAGTGCCATTGTAAGCCATGCATGCCCATGCCATCACACTGCCTCCACCATGTTTTACAGATGATGTGTTATGCTTCGGATCATGAGCCGTTCCAAGCCTTCTCCATACTTTTTTCTTCCTATCAGGTTGATCTTATTTTCATCTGTCCAAAGAATGCTGCTCCAGAACTGGGCTGGCTTTTTTAGATATTGTTTGGAAAAGTCTAATCTGGCCTTTCTATTCTTGAGGCTTATGAATGGTTTGCACCTTGTGGTGAACCCTCTGTATTTGCTCTCGTGAAGTCTTCTCTTTATCGTAGACTTGGATAATGATATGCCTACCTTCTGGAGAGTGTTCTCCACTTGGCTGGATGTTGTGAAGGGGTTTTTCTTTACCATGGAAAGGATCCTACGATCATCCACCACTGTTGTCTTCCGTGGACGTCCAGGCCTTTTTGTGTTGCAGAGCTCACCAGTACGTTCTTTATTTCTCAGAATGTACCAAACTGTTGATTTGGCCACTCCTAATGTTCCTGCTATCTCTCTGATGGATTTTCTTTTTTTTTGCTGCCTAAAGATGCCTTGTTTCACTTGCAATGAGAGCTCCTTTGACCGCATGTTGTGGGTTCACAGCAACAGCTTCCAAATGTGAATGCCACACCTGGAATCAACTCCAGACCTTTTACCTGCATAATTGATGATGAAATAACAAAGGAATAGCCCACACCTGTCCATGAAACAGCTTCTGAGTCAATTGTCCAATTACTTTTGGTCCCTTGAAAAAGAGAGGGCTACATATTAAAGATATATAATTCCTAAACCCTTCCTCCAATTTGGATGTGAATACCCTCAAATTAAAGCTGATAGACTTCACTTTAAGCCCATATTCATTTTTTAACTGTAACTTGAATTTATTTTTGTACACAGCCGAAATAACAAAACTTGTATCAGTGTCCAAATATTTCCGGACCTAACTGTATATGTATAGATATAGATATAGATACATACATACAAACACATACCATACACATTTTAAGTTATAGTGGGTGAAAAAGGCGACAAAAAACCTCTCTTTTACCTATCTATCTATCTATATCTATCTATTGTATTGTATTATGTCTTTATTTATATAGCGCCATTAATGTACATAGCGCTTCACAGTAGTAATACACGTGGTAATCAAATAAATAACAGATAATATAAATAACAGATCATGGGAATAATTGCTTCAGACATAAAAGTAACATTAAGGAAGAGAAGTCCCTGCTCCGAGGAGCTTACAGTCTAATTGTTAGGTAGGGAGAACGTACAGAGACAGTAGGAGGGAGTTCTGGTAAGTGCGTCTGCAGGGGGCTAAGCTTTATATCATGTGTCCAGTATTATCCACAGTGCTATTCATATGCTTGTCTAAGCAAGTGTGTCTTAAGGTGGGTCTTAAAGGTGGATAGAGTGGGTGCTAGTCGGTATTGAAGGGGAAGGGCATTCCAGAGGTGCGGGGCAGTCAGTGAAAAAGGTTTAAAGCGGGAGAGGGCTTTAGATACAAAGGGGGTAGAAAGAAGACATCATTGAGAAGAACAACTCCTCGCAAAATAAAGGAGGATCAAAAGGATTAAGGACACAACAAGACATCTCTGCAGGATATCTGGCTAACTGTAAGTAACACCTATCTTGTTACTTATGCAGCATAAGTGAATGTTTAACACTTGTGCATCTGCATTTCAGAAAACATGCATCAACCACACGTGCCCTACACTGCGGATTGATCAGGAAAAACCAGGGGAGCGGTTGTACCTTAAAATAAAAACAGAATCTGCATAGTGTGATACTGTAACGCACAATAAAGTGGTTTCTAAGAAGCTTAGAAATATGGGAAGGCTATAGCACATACAACCACCCAACAAATATATAAACACCAAACTTAGAAATCTATATGGGAAGGCTATAGCACATATAACCACCCAACAATGGTATAAACACCAAGAGGAGTAAAGACCTTAAGTAGAGACAAACACAGGGATAAGCAAAACACTTTTATCCATAAATAAATGAATTGGAGGCTTACAGAATCCAAAAGGATTAACAGCATAGGGAGTAGGTAATCATTCGATCATCCGGTCACTGCTACTGCTGCACTGCTGCACGCCACCCGACTGTGTCTCGAACAGCCGTCACGTCACTTCCGGAATCCCGGCCGGTTGGAGATGACGTCACAGGCTCCGTGTTCTCTCTCACTCAGTCTCAGGGTCACACTCAACGCGTTTCGACGCACTAGAATGACGTCTTCATCAGGAGTCTTTTGTTTGTTTGCTACACTGCGGATTGGTCTAACATGGTCAACATGTTTTAATTATGGCTTATTCTTGCTCAGTATTGAAATAATTAGGTACAGTACCTCTGTACACAGTATAGTTTTAAAGTTACAATGGATTATCCCAAAGGATCTTGCAATCAAAAGTGTTGTTTTGGGGCACATATCATACTTCTGCCATGTATTATTAAAAGGCATACAGTGAGCTTTAGATACAAAGGGGGTAGAAAGAAGACATCCTTGAGAAGAACGCAAGAGTCGGGATGGTGTATAACGAGAAATTAGGGCTAAGATGTAAGGCGGGGCAAAAAGTGTAAAGCTTTAAAAGTGAGGAGGAGAATCGAGTGTGAGATGCGGGATTTGATCAGAAGCCAGAAGAGGGATTTCAGGAGGTGAGACGTGGAGACAGATGAGACAGATGAGACAGATGAGACAGATGAGACAGAGAGAGAGACAGAGAGAGAGACAGAGAGAGAGAGAGAGAGAGAGAGAGAGAGAGAGAGAGAGAGACAGAGAGAGAGAGAGAGACCGAGAGAGAGAGAGAGACAGAGAGAGACAGAGAGAGATTTAAGTAATTGCTAAAATGTAAGGAATTGCTAAATCCCTTATTTTTCAGAAAAAAATGCATCGTTGCAGCTATCAAAAAGGGTATAAGATTGAGGAGTGATTTGCAACTTTGAAATATCATTCTAAGTGTGACTTGGGCTTTAAGAGCCAGGGTACAACTCCTCGCAAAATAAAGGAGGATCAAAAGGATTAAGGACACAACAAGAACACAAGTTTCTCTTTCATACGCTCATAATATATATTTTCTTTAACTGTGCACGCAATGTCTTGTATATAATGTATACCCTGTTCATTTATGTAACTGTACTTGTAACCATGTTTTATTTGTTTTACTCTGTGCCCAGGACATACTTGAAAACGAGAGGTAACTCTCAATGTATTACTTCCTGGTAAAATATTTTATAAATAAATAAATAATAAATAAGTGCAAGACATCTCTGCAGGATATCTGGCTAACTGTAAGTAACACCTATCTTGTTACTTATGCAGCATAAGTGAATGTTTAACACTTGTGCATCTGCAATTCAGAAAACATGCATCAACCACACTACACTGCGAATTGGTCTAACATGGTCAACATGTTTTAATTATGGCTTATTCTTGCTCAGTATTGAAATAATTAGGTGCAGTACCTCTGTACACAGTATAGTTTTAAAGTTACAATGGATTATCCTAAAGGATCTTGCAATCAAAAGTGTGGTTTTGGGGCACATATCATACTTCTGCCATGTATTATTAAAAGGCATACAGTGGGAAAATTATATTACATTTCTACACTGAGAAGGTCTGGCATACTAGTTCAGTTGTTGATATTCAATATCATAGGTTATAAGTTAGGTACAAGCTTTAGTAACTTGCAGAAGTAATTCTTGCAGAAATAATGGACTAGAAAGTAGTTCATGACCTTGTGTCTCAGCTTACTAACGTTTAATAAAAAATACAACTCATTGTTCTTTGTTCTTCTTTGATTGCGTAACAGTGAAGTATAGCTCTGAAAGGCAAAGAGTCCCCAAAGCGCTACGCGGGATATCGTGTCCCATGTGGGGGCTAACAGCTTTTCTATCCCATAGCTGGCTCTGTATGAATGCCTCCAACATAACATTGTCTTTGTCATTAATACATTAACTGCACAATAAGTGAGGAAACAGAAATAGAATCAGCAATCACAAGAAAAGGTTCATACTGTACAGATGTACCCAATGTTTCCCTCATTAATGCTTGAATTTTGTTGAAAAACAAAATGTAAGTGACACCTGGCGCGTAAGTTAGCGCGTGTCAACATTTATTTAAATGGCACTGTCATGATAATATCATAAACAATTATGTATTTTAATCAATCTGGTGCTTCAGGGGTTAATGTGGTTACAGTCTGTCTTAGAATACAATCTATTGGTTTTATGACAGGCAAAGAAACTTCCTGGGCATGTGCTGATCTACAAAGAGGGCTTAATTGGGGGGGTCATCACGAAGAGTGAAATATATGTCGTTTAGAGGACCATAATATGATAGCCAGATACAAGGCTGTCAGTCTCAAAGGAAACAAACATTCCCGAGGTACCCCTTGTGCATCACAGAGAGGGGACTCATGCAGGTCACGTCTTAGTTGAAGGACTTTATTAAAAATGAGAATATCGTGCGACGTCATCTACTTTGCATATTAGGAGGTACATATCTGTCACCATTGCGATTATACAAATAAAACCGTAAAACACACTACATGGTTAAGAGGTGCCAAGGACAGATATCCATTTGACACAAGTTTAGGAGTAAGACGGTCATAATTTCTCTCGTTATGCCCGCCATAATCACCTAAATCTATTGATATTACTCACGCCTGTCTATTAGAGAAATGAAGTTATGAGTACATTTATATATTGAGGCAGGAATTTAAACGTCCTTTTTAGGAGTTTTTTTTTTCTCTGTCATAAAACCGTCAACCTAGCAGCTGATTTACGACAGGGATGGGCTTATGTAGTTTCAATGGGGGAAAAATAGTACATAACAGGGTATTTTGAAAATGAAAATTCAACAGAGTTGTGTTTGGGATTAAATACATGGATTTTCATATTTCTACGAGAGTGACCTCTCTGGGGGGAAACCTATGACACATGGTAATGTACAGTATAGGGATTTCTGTTTTATGTTTTAGCCTGTTATTTTAAGAAACTGTTATGCATTTATTGTAACTGTATGCTCTTGTAATCCTTTTTCTGTAATTTAAGCACTGCATGTTATATATATTAAAACATTTAAGAAGGGATCCTTTGGGCTCTGAATTAACTGTTGCACAGTCTGCATAGAGTAATTGACATTTTTGTACACATTTTGTATGTTAAGCCGGAGACCCTGGCAGATATATATTAATGACATATTTTGCATATTTCTCAGGTGGTGGCAGCGGATAGATAGAATTGCAATTGACTAAGGGGTTAATATTAACTAATTGAAAATACCTTGCGGAGGAGAAAGATGTGCAGGGTTTTTAACCCCTTTGTTTAAACAGTGTCACGATCAGGGTTGATTGGACTACCATGGAATCTTACAAGCACTAGACAGAATGCAAGTATATAGTAAACCGAAGTTTATTTAGCTGGAGCAAACAAAGCACACACAGTACAACAGGTACAAGAATACTTATCCACAACAGGGATACGAGGAAAACTTCTAGCTGGTTAAGTGGAAGGCCCTACCAAAGCAAGCTTACCCTCGATGTCCCCCTGGGCTCCATACAGAGGAAAAATTAGCAAAGTCCACGTTAGTCTTAGTAACTGAGACAAATACATTGTACAGAGTCTAGACACAGACTGCTGTACTAACAGCAACTCTGGCAACAAGTCACAAAACACGAACTGGCAAACTTTGATCAGCGACAGTGATTATACTGTTTTGAGTCTCAGAAAGCTGCCACAAAGTTTGGGGAAAACAAAACACCTGTATAGGGATCTCGAAATATGGTCGCCAAGGCAGGACATCTGTCTCTACCAAGATGGCAGCCGAGGCAGGAAGTCAGCCTCCTTCTGAAACAATTGCCTGGACTTGTCTGCTCCCTTTATAAGGATTCATTACCCTCTCTTCCTTGCCTGTGCAATGTTCTGTTTCTCTGGACTACTGCTATTGCCGTATCCTGCTTGCCTTGTTCCTCCCTGTTGCAGATCCCAGCCTGTGACCACGACCAACCTGCTTTCTCCAGCCCTGACCTCGGAACTGTGATTTTGAACATCCTACCTTGGACTGACCTCACTATTCTACTTTTCAGGATTCGGATCCCAGGTACGGGTTGATTTCTACTCTCCACCTATGCCTAGCGGGTCGGTCTCCTGGACAGTACACTGCGACGTATGCAATCGTAACACGTGATAGGGGAAGAATTGTCTTTCATGGCAGGGTGCTGATTGTCCTGGCTTCTGCACATGGCTCATGTATCCTAATGTCATTACCAGGGCACTGTGGACTTGGAAAAACATAGGGCAAAATGCCCAAATATGGTCATGCCTATCGAACATAGGTCACTGGATACAGTTTCAGGAAGGTTAGAAATACAAGTGGCAGAACTGTCAAACATGCTGGTGCAAATAAACACTTTACACTGATGGCTGGGAGCCTTCTCACAGAAAGAGGGCCTGTGGGAGCCCAACCGTCACAAACAGATAATGAGCTGCCTATTTGGCTGTAGGTCATGGGGCAGAATGTCCGCTTGGATGCTGGTGCCTTGACTAACACTTGGAAGCTGCCTATTGGCTAAAGGTGTTACTTGTCAGGGGCCAATGCACTGGAGTGCTCCAATTGGATACCAAGCTGCAGAGCTTGAGGAGCTCTGAGTTGATCTGAGTAAAGGCTGCTCAAGTAGCTGGCCCCTGAGCTGCTTGGGGGCAGAGCATGACGAGTAGACTGATGAGGAGATTGTGAAAGGGATGTCCACGGTTCAAGACCTACCAGGGTCTCGGCGTTCCCAGTCTGGAGTTCTGCCCATCTACTACTAGGACTGTTGCTTAGGGAGAATGAGTGGCTCCGTGAGAGACACTGACAGGCACTGAGATTGAAGCAGGGGAACCTTGTTCAATTCCCGGTGTCGGCTCCTTGTGACCTTGGGCAAGTCACTTTATCTCCCTGTGCCTCAGGCACCAAAACCCTAGATTGTAAGCTCCACGGGGCAGGGACCGGTGCCTGCAAAATATCTCTGTAAAGAGCTACGTAAAACTAGCAGCACTGTACAAGAACATGCTATTATTATTATTTATGTGTTGCTGTTTCTGCAGAGTTCCTTCTGAAGCTACCGATTACCTCATGACCGGCACCTGTACACTAGAAGCAGCAGCCAGGCCTTTACAAACCTCCTTTTCCTGTTCCTGGTTACCTAATTATTGAGGTTTCCTTAGGTAATTTATAGTGCTGCCACACGTGTACCAGACCCTATTCGGACCTTAACTTCGTTTGCTTCTCTCCTATCCTCGACTCGGTTTGTTTTTGGCCACCGCTACCTGCCTGCCACTGCCTGTCTTCCAACCACCACTACCGGCTTGCTGCTGACCATTCCCTGTCCTCAAACCACTACTATCTACCTGGCGATGACCATTGTCTGTCCTCTAACTACGGCTACCTGCCTGCCTCTGGAGTTTGCCTGTCTGTGAACTCTTCCTAGTCCATTCCCAGCTACTGGACTCCAGGCCTGCATTTGCTTCCTGTGACACACTGACAGCAGATCAATAAGAAGAAAGATATGCAAAAACAGCTGCAAGAGACAGCGAGAGATAAAGTCTGGCATTCCTTCTAGGATTGGCACAGGTAGAAAGAAGGAGCAAGTACACCCAGACCAAGTGAAAGCACCCTCTTGGTGGAGAGGCAGAGAAAAGCTGGACAAGGAGCATCAGATGGTGAGCAGAAATCTTGTAAAAGTAGTCATGAGTTGTTAGCTTCTTTAAAAACATTATGCATAAATTAGAGTTGTAGATAATGAAAGGGTACAGGATGCAAGTGTCAAACGTTTGGGGTCAGGATAAGCATAGGGATAATATTAGAGCCCAATGTAGTTGATCAGATTTTAATAGTTTACAATAAGTGGAGAAAAATCTGGGGTAGCAAACTTTTTCTTTTGAACACAGTAGGCTTTGAGGCTACACTGCTTGACAGGCATCTCCCATTGGTCGGTAAAGGAGAAGATACAGAGGAAAGAGTACTTTGATGTGTTTTCTCTTTTATAGAGAGACAGGGTCATTTGATATAAGGGTGTCATATTCTCTAATCTGCTGTTACCATGCTTGGCCACCGGGACTGCTGCCACTCTCAATGTCTTGTTCTAGCCTGCAGTACCTATACTTGTCCACCGGGATTGCTGCTGCTAACTAAGGAACATTCCAGAACCTGATACCTGACACCTCTGCACCTGTGCTCCACCTCTCAGCCTGCCTATATAAACCTCCCTTTCCTGTTCCTCCTTGCCTGTTTATACTGGTTCCTTAGCTTCTGCAAGGTTCCTGTGTTTACTGCTGTGCTAGCTATTGCTATCATCCTGTTCCAGTTTCCTCGTTGCCGACCTCTGCTTGTTTCCTGACTTCGCTACCTGCCGTCTGCCTCGGACCCCTGCTTGTTTCCTGACTTCGCTGCCTGCTGCCTGCCTCTGATCTCTGCTTGTGACCCCTACTTCGCTCCCTGCTGTTCCTGCCACTGGGATCCACTTCAGCCGAAGTTCAATCCTTGACAGAATAAACAGGCCCTACCATGGATTCTGCTGGAACAGACCCGGCTCAGGCTCAGACACTCCATGACTTACAACATATCATGGTTGGTTACCAGGAACAACAAAGACACGTGTTTAATTGTCTTGGCCGCTTGGAAGAACAAGCCACCACCGCGGAAGCTGAGAATCGTGAACTACGTTTAGCCTTAATCACCTTGTCTGGTCAAAACACTGTGCCTGTGCAAACCGCACCCCGTATATCCCTTCCGGAAAAATTTTGGGGGAAAAAACAATCTTTCCGGAATTTCCTTAATCAATGCAGACTTGTGTTCAAGCTTCAGCCCATCATTTACCATACCGAAGAAGCCCAGGTTGGACTGATCATAACCCTGCTCAAGGATGAGGCCCTTGCTTGGGTCTCCCCTATGTTAGAACAAGATAGCCCACTACTAAGGGACCTGGAGGAGTTCATCGAAGCCATGAGTCTTATTTTTGATGACCCAAATCGTAGTGCAACCGCTGAGGCAACTCTGAACAATCTTCGTCAAGGAAGACGCTCGGCAGCTGAATACGCCGCTGAATTCCGCAGATGGGTTAACGATACTGATTGGAATGAGGCCGCGCAGAAATATCATTTTCGGCAGGGTCTGTCGGAGCAAGTTAAAGACGAACTAGCCCGGGTGGAGCCCCCAGAGAGATTTCAGGACTTTGTCCGTTTATGCATCCAAATTGATCGCAGGCTTTCGGAAAGACGATTGGAGAGACAGGGGTTCATGCCAAGCAACCCCGGGTTTAGAGATGTCAGTACCCCAAGACAATAGCATAAAAAATACACATAACAAACAAACAGATAATAGACAAAACAATTATTCCTTGGCGCACTGTCAGATATTAAACCTGGCAAAGTGGATGAAGTCCCACAGCCTTGATGATGGAGATATTATGTCCACAGTCCAAAGCACTAGATTCCTTTGGATTAGAGCCAGATCTGGAAACAAAGACAGAACAACCATTGCGCAGTACCCTCTGGTCAGTCCTGCTCTCCCCCACCGTTGCCAGCTACTTACTTAAAAGTAGATAAAATGGGCCTCAAAAGGTATCTTTACTTGCTTCACGGCAGGCTCCAATTAAGCGTTGTGGCAGACGACGAAAACCTCTCTCCAGATTCACGTCCTCAACACCACAGACCGTATGAGAAGGAAAGATAAGGCACCAATAGTGTGATACCAAACATTTATTACTAAAACAGGGTAAACAACAGTGCACTCACATGCCGTTAGTCCCTACATGCAGCATACAACGTGCCGTCCGCTCTCATGGGAGGATGCCGGGGTGATGCAGGAGGAGGCTGGAGTTGGCGTAAATCCCCGCTTCGTGGCCGCGACTCGGAGCGCCTCGTCCTTCCTCTGATGACGTCACCGCTGATCAACCCCTTCTCCTCTCCAAACGTATGCACGCTGTATCACGTTCTGAATGCTCCACCCTACGCGCGTTTCGTGACTGCTGACGTCACTTCTTCAGGGGTAATGATCAGCACGCTATTTCAAAGACTGTTTTCTCTGCTTCTCAAGGGAAAGATAACCCTCCTTCGCTACACCCTCACCTCCTGGTTCCTATTATAATCGAGGAAGGAACACATCGTTTTTCAACCACAGTAATGATCGACTCAGGGGCGGCAGGGAATTTTATGGACATAGAATTCGCCAAGAACAATTCGGTATCATTTGTAGCCAAGGAATCGCCAGAAAGGATGGAAGTCGTTGACGGTTCTCCCTTGAGCTCTGGACCTGTTACCCACGAAACCATTAACTTAACACTAATCATGGAGCCCAATCACCAGGAGAAAATTTCATTTGGTCTCATTCCATCACCATTGTTTCCAGTGATTCTGGGAATTCAATGGCTCATGATCCATAACCCACTAATTGACTGGAAGACAAAGACCCTCACGTTTCCCTCGGAGCACTGTCAGCTAGCCTGTCTACCTAAAATTCCTATACCAGAGTGTGTAGGAATCCATAAGATTTCCTCGTCTCAAGAAAATCTTCTGCCGGCTCCTTACTCTGAGTTTTTAGATGTGTGTGACAAGAAGAACGCAGATACGCTTCCCCCACATCGCTCTTATGACTGTCCCATTGAATTATTACCGGGTGCTGCCATTCCGTTTGGAAGAATCAATTCCCTCTCAGAACCGGAATTGAAGGTCCTCAATGACTACCTACAGGAGAACCTATCAAAGGGTTTTATCCGACCCTCTACTTCTCCAGCAGGCGCTGCGCTCTTCTTCGTGGGAAAGAAAGACGGTTCTCTACGCCCCTTCATTGACTATCGGGAACTAAATAAGATTACGGTGAAGAACAGGTACCCATTACCTCTGATTCCTGAACTATTGGAAAGAATTCGGTCAGCCAAAATCTTTACCAAATTAGATCTCAGAGGAGCGTATAATTTGGTCTGCATTCGACCCGGTGATGGAAAACAGCCTTCCGAACCCGTTATGGGCACTATGAATATCTGGTGATGCCTTTTGGACTCTGTAATGCCCCTGCTACCTTCCAGCATTTAATTAATGATGTCCTCCAAGAGTTATTGGACCAATTCGTAGTGGCATACCTGGATGACATCCTTGTCTTCTCAGATAACATCATGGATCATCAGAGACATGTCCGAATTGTCCTTGAGCGTCTCCGTAAGTACAAATTGTACATCAAGTTAGAAAAATGTGAATTTGAAAAGACCAGCATGCAATTTCTCGGTTACATCATCTCTCCCGAGGGTTTGAGTTTGGACCCAGGCAAGATTCAAGCCGTGGTGGAATGGCCAATCCCTCGAAATGAAAAGGACATTCAGAGATTTGTGGGTTTTGCCAATTTCTATAGACGTTTTATTAAAAATTTCTCTGGCATTATTGCCCCAATCACCCAACTCACACGGAAAGAATTCCCCTTCAAATGGTCTCCTAAAGCGGATGCGGCATTCGAACAATTGAAGTCACTCTTCACATCTGCCCCTATCCTCATCCATCCAAATCCAGAATTACCATTCATCTTGGAAGTGGATGCATCCGACTCCGCTGTTGGTGCCATTCTGTCACAAAGAATTGGACCCAAGATGCTCCTTCATCCATGTGCCTTTTATTCATACCAAATGTCAACAGCTGAACGAAATTATGACATCGGAAACAAGGAACTTTTGGCTATAAAAGCTGCATTCTCTGAGTGGAGACACCTACTGGAGGGGGCCAATCATCCAATTACGGTCTTTACGGATCACAGGAACTTAGAATTCATTCGATCCGCAAAGAGACTGTCTGCGCGACAAGCCAGATGGGCTCTCTTCTTTGCAAGATTTCAGTTCCATATCTCATACCGCCCTGGCTCCAAGAATGGGAAAGCCGACGCCTTGTCACGGTCCTTTCCTAATCCTAGTTCAGACAAAGAGCAAGAAGAAACTATTCTTCCAAAAATAAATTTTTTGGGCGTCACATTCTCTGCCGATCTCCTCACACGAATAAAGGGAGCCTACTCAAATGACACTTTTCTTAAAAACCCTCCTCCCGAAGCAGAAGTATTTCTATGTGATGGTCTCTGGAACTGTAAGGATCGTCTGTTCGTCCCTAAGGAGGTAAGATTAGAGGTGCTCCAATTAATGCATGACTCCCGACCCGTTGGTCACCCAGGTGTCCTCAAGACACAGGAACTGTTGTCTCGCTCTTTTTGGTGGCCTAAATTAGCACAAGATGTTAAAGACTATGTCCTCTCCTGTGAGACTTGTGCTAGGACCAAGACCCCTCGAGCATCACCTGTGGGTTTACTGCAGCCTCTTCCGGTTCCAACTCGTCCTTGGGGGTCCATATCAATGGATTTTATTGTTGACCTGCCCCGATCAAATGGACATAATACCATCCTGGTAGTGGTGGATCGACTTACAAAGATGGCTCACTTCATTGCAGCACAGAATCTTCCTTCTGCAGACCAGACAGCCAAGTTGATTGTGAAAGAGGTGTTTCGGCTTCACGGAGCTCCTGATGAGATCATATCCGATAGAGGGGTACAATTCACTTCAAAATTTTGGAGTGGTTCCAATGGTTCCAACCATTAAATTGGGCCAAAAATACATCGGGCCATTTCGCATCTCAGCACTAATAAATCCAGTGTCCTTCAGATTAGAGCTTCCTGAGACCATCAAAATACACCCTGTGTTTCATTCTTCTCTGCTGAAACCTTTCCGTGAGAACCCGTTTCCTGGACGGAGACTTCCTCCCCCTGAACCCGTCCTCGTGGATAATGAGGAGGAATTCATTGTGGAAAGAATTTTGGATTCCAGGTTACACCGAGGGAAACTACAGTACTTGGTTCACTGGGGGGGCTATGGCCCAGAGGAGAGGTCTTGGGAACCCAAAGATTTTGTACATGCTCCGCGACTAGTCAAAGCTTTCCACCAACGATATCCAGACAAGCCTAGCAAGGATCGTCCGGAGAACGCTCTTGGGATGGGGGAGTAATGTCATATTCTCTAATCTGCTGTTACCATGCTTGGCCACCGGGACTGCTGCCACTCTCAATGTCTTGTTCTAGCCTGCAGTACCTATACTTGTCCACCGGGATTGCTGCTGCTAACTAAGGAACATTCCAGAACCTGATACCTGACACCTCTGCACCTGTGCTCCACCTCTCAGCCTGCCTATATAAACCTCCCTTTCCTGTTCCTCCTTGCCTGTTTATACTGGTTCCTTAGCTTCTTCAAGGTTCCTGTGTTTACTGCTGTGCTAGCTATTGCTATCATCCTGTTCCAGTTTCCTCGTTGCCGACCTCTGCTTGTTTCCTGACTTCGCTACCTGCCGCCTGCCTCGGACCCCTGCTTGTTTCCTGACTTTGCTGCCTGCTGCCTGCCTCTGATCTCTGCTTGTGACCCCTACTTCGCTCCCTGCTGTTCCTGCCACTGGGATCCACTTCAGCCGAAGTTCAATCCATTACAAAGGGTGACAGAAAAGTGAGTGAGAGGTTTAAGGATGAGAGTAAGAAGACAATACCAAAATCTGTTAATAATCGGTTGCAAGCGTTCTGCATTTTCGCAAACGTGTTGGGTGAAAAACAACCCCAGATTTTACGGTGTTATCTAAACATGTCAATATTTTATTATAAATTTACAGAAATTTCAGTGGCTTACATTGGTATTTACTGTATATGTTCAATTTAGGCACAAGCTGTTGGTATACCCCAAGCTCACACGGGGCATATAGATGTGGACTTGTGGTTGTTGATACAGAGGTCATCTAGGGGGACTTAAAAAAAGGAATATTCTGGGGATTTAGCGAATCATAGTGCAGATTGCAATCGGCATCTAAATAGACACGAATGCTCGATCTACAGTACGCTGGGAGCCACTCTGTACAACAATGCTTCAAAAAGGGGTTGGCTTGATCATCAAAACAGTTAAGGACCCCCAGAAAATAAGAGAGATGGAGCAGTGGCTACATTTAGATCCTAAAAGAAAGAAAGCAGAGCTTTTATGTGAAGGGTTTTTGTGGGGATTTTGGATACCTTCAGTATATATTAATATTGATGGTTGGGATGACAATTTAAAATTGGTAAATATGCATTAACAAATTGTGCATAGAAAATTGGATAAGGAATGATCTTTGGGCCAGATTGCAGGTCCATTTACGTTCCTTTCATTTAATGAATTTAGGTTGTCACCATTATTCCCCATAGTGGTAGCAGTTGAAATTTGGGGTAAGTTATTGGCAGATAAGAAGGTTCAAATTTGGTCCGATAACTTAGTGGTTGCTTAAAGCAGCAATACAGGTTTCATTTGAAAAAAAAAAATGTATTACAGGATTGGAGCAGGGGGTCACCACAGAGTAAAGGTTTTCATTTCAGCTCTGGGGACCCCCCTGATTCCAGAGATACTTACCTCCATAGGTGTTTCTGGTAGCTATGCAGCCAGGGAACTGTGTGCTTAACATAATGGCAGTGTTTAAATGTCCCACGTCATGCGAGCCTATAGGCTGTGACATATTCCGGTGCGGCTTCCTATTGACCTGCAAGACCAGGACCTTTACACTCCACAGATTCCGGCACGCCCTACGGAGGTAAGTACCTCTGGAAGCAGGGGGTCCCCGGAGCTGAAATGAATGGGGTTCAGTTCCTGACACCCCCTCCTTCAAACTTGTGACAAAAAAACAAAAACAATAAATGAAACCTGTATTGCCGCTTTAATAATTTGTCAGCCGAGTCTCCCCCTGTGGTACGCTTACTTGAACATCTGGTTCTCAAAGGTTTAGATTTTAATTATTGGTTTTGGGATAAGCATTTACTGGGGAGTTTTAAATGTTGTTACTGATGCATTATCTCCGTCACAGTGGAAAACTTTTCAGCGGCTGGCAGCAGAAGCAGACAAGAAGGGCAGCAGGTGTCCGGTTTTCTTGTGGGTCTTGGTAGCGGCGTGAGCGAGTTAGTTAAAAGATCTGTGGCTCCTGCTACTTGGAGGAGTTATTTATATGCTTGGTATGGGTAGTACATTTTCATGAAAAGGGTAAAGGTGGAAACAGAAAGTAAATGTGTTTATTTTATCGTAACCAAGATAAAAGATGGTGTTGCCCATTCAGGGTTGAGCAAGCTGTTAGCAGGGTTTCTTTCCTCAATAAGCTATTTGGTTAATCAGTATTGTTCATTTTTTTTTATTCTTACACCGTTACTAAAAGGACATATAAAAGAACAATATGGCTTCTGTTGATATTAGCTGAGCTGGTAACGGGAGCGGACATTTGTTTTCTAGTTTCGAAGCTGCATTATTTGAAGAAGCTTTTACAGTAAAGTATATAGCTTTTTTTCGCAGCTTTACATATTGGCTAATAAAAAAGGTGTTTGCAATACCATGATGTTAGGGGTTAAAGACGAGGATGTAAAAGTGGTGTAAAAAACCCCAGATCAAATAGGGATGGGTGTATGTTAATCTTTATTGAGATTGAAAGGTAACCCGATTTACCCAGTGAAAAAATATTTTAAGCTAAGGTCTCATAAGCCAGGGTGTTTTTTTTATACCTACATACCACTATCACAATTCCTATTTATTAAGTTTTTTCAGCAATGTTTAATAAGGTTGGCTATTAGTAATAGTGAATTTGGGTCACATTCATCTAGAATTGGAGCCGCTACAGAAGCCAGGCTTGGTCTTTATATCCGACCGGAATTGTGTTAATTAAATATCTTATATTCTTTTTCAGATATTGTTAAGAAAACAATTTGGATTGTTGGACGTACTTATGTGTATTGGGCTGGTAAGAGAGCCGTGTGTAAGCCGTATGGTCAAAACTTGGGTTCACAAGAAAGAGTCAATAAAATGATTTGGTTATTGGGGTTTAAAATGGGTTGAAGTTTTACCTTGTTGCTAGTGTTAAAAAAATATATATGTATTGCCGAATGTCATGATTATTCATGCTGGCAGCAATGGCTTAGGTGAGATGCAGACACAGGAGTTAATTCATTCAGTTAAGAGAGACGTAGCTCAAGTTAAGCTCATTTTCCCCGACACAGTAATACTATGGTCCGGGGTAGTGCCTCGTTTTAAATGGATGATTAATAAGTGTTTCAAACCATTAGAACGATGCAGGAGAAAACTGAATAGGGAGATCTCACTTTTTTGTAAAGCAAGTAATATTTTTAAGGCATGTTGATCTGGAGAATGGTGCTAGTGGCCTTTATAGACCTGATAATATTCGCCTATCTGATATCGGGCTAGATATTTGTAATCTTGGATTGCAGGGAAGTGTTGCGAGAGCGTCATTCTGAGGTGGGGGTCAAGTCCAATTTGATTCCTCAAACGGGTGGCGGTATGTTGTTTTTTTAATAATTAAGTTGGAGCTCTAGGCAGGGAGGCAGAGCTTGTGTAAGAATGTTTATGTTTATTTACTTTCTACCTGGGGGGTGATGGATGGTATTGGATGTTCTGATAAATAATGTGTGATTAATAAACTTAAAAGCGGTGGCCTTACCACCAAACTTCAGTTGTAGTTGTCTCATTTCTTTAAGTTAATTGTGTGTGGGGTAAAGCATGCATCCTACACTGGACATGAGCTGCCTATTTGGCTCTATGTCAAGGGCCAGAAAATCAGTGCAGACTTGGCAGCATCCTATTGGCTAAAGGTGCCACTTAGCCGTTGTTTTAAAAGCATTTCTGGTTCACAATAATTCCACATTTGTGTGGAAAATGTAGACCTCTTCAACCAGGAGTGAAATAAAATCTCATGATTAAATGGAATTGAAGATACTGTAAATTGCCTATTTCTTAAAAAAAAAAAAAAAAAAAATACTACTACATTTTGATGAATGATATATGTAGAGAGAATAGATAAGAGGAATATAACCTTATATGTCAATTTATTAAAAAAAAAAAAAAGTTTTACCAAATACAATAAGTTAACTGTTTTGGGGGGGGACATTCATGGCTGATGTGATTATTTTGATTTCAGTGGCTTGTTAGCAAAAGCCCCATAAAGGTTTTCAACCGGGGACCGGGTAATTCTCCGGAGCTAAACCGTGCTCTTTTCAGTTTTTGGACATCCTGGTTCTTGAGGTACTGATAGTTTTCAGTGCTGGTGTTCTCCCCGATCTCCTGCCAAATCCAAATGGACACCAAACCACAAGCCAATAGGAAGCTGCAAGGGCACCTAAACCTGTAAACCCCAGATCCACAAAAGGGTGCCAACATTTTGCATGCCGCGGCTCCCATTTGTATGAGCTTTAGCTCAGAATAACACCCTTTTATGGATCTGGGCCTAAATATCTCTGGAACTGGAGGGGCCCAGAAGGTGAAAATAGTGTGGTTCAGATCCAAAATCCCCCTCTCCCACCCAGTTCAAATATTGTAAAAAATAATCCATTTAAATGTTGGGGATTGCTGCCTTAAGGGGCAAGGGCCCCAAAAAAGTAAGGGGCCCTGGGTCTAAAATGACAACATAATACCAAAACTCTGACTTCAAATAAAAAAACCACGTGAAACTGCTCATGTTAAAAATGAGTAAAACTCACTCCTAATAAATAAATAAGATGACCGGTTTGGTGACCTCCAGCATCATAGTAGTTAAAACCTGAGCAGTGAGCAAAACAGCCATGTAGCTGTCTCAAACATTTCCTCACCTCCTCCCCTTCCCACTCCTAAGCAATCCCTTGGCTACCAGGGAACAGCTAACAGTTGAGGGCTTTTAACAGTCTAGACAGATTGGTGGGAGACTATAACAACATAGAAAACTCTGTTTAGGAAGAAAAAACAAATACAGATCCCCCCATCGCCTGCTGCTTATTGCTGGTGTCCCTACTCAGCATTAGCAAAATGAAGCTCAGTCCTGGTGAAAATCCCATTTCGGGCTCTGTAAATAAAGATCTGATTACACCCGTGATTTCCTGCTTGCCTATTTCCACCAGGTGTCAGCATTGAGTACCCTCCCAACCCCCCCCCCCCCAAATAAAAGGGTTATTTCATGGATCTGGTTCACTAAATCATGTAATCAACTGTCTGGAGACTGACTGAATGTGACTACAGCTCTGGAATTACAGTCCCCATATTGTACAGTATATATATGTTGGTTTTTTTTAAGAGACAGCTGTTACTCATAGCACTATATAACGGCTGGTGACAAATTCACACGCAGCTACACTTTTCAGTTTGTTGGAGGGATTTGGACAATTCGCTCTTTTGAGCTGGGAAACATGGAATAAAAAAAACATAGCTATAAATCTTGCAATCTCTGTGTAAACTTGTCATGAATTTCATCATGACGGGTATGACTAACTTATATTTACTGAACATTCAACTTTGTACCACAATAATAATACAGGCCCCCATAAGCAATGCCCACACAATAAACACCACCCTGGTGGAGCCCCCAAAGTACTGAGGTGCCTAGGCACTTAGCCACCCTAGTGTCCACAGACAAGGCCCACCCAAAGAGTATGTGGAGTAGTGCTATCCCACCATGTGTGGCCGTTGGTGCATGTTGGGTACCTTCCTGGTTTTAGGCCAGACCAGGTCGACTTGGAATAGTGGATCCGCAGAACCACAACGTGATCCCACGACGTGCTCTACTGGATTCTCTCCTGTCCGTAGGTGTCCACCTCTTGAGGAAGCTCCCGCTGGAGGGTGACCCTTAAAGTCTATTATGATATGCCTGTGGTCTGGTTCCAGACCGCGCGTCGTCTGTCACCGGTGCACTAATACTGATGCTTGCTATTGGTGAAGCGTCCCTATCTATGGGCCTTCCCTTTAGCAACCACAAGCTGAGGTGAGTCGGGGCCTAGCTGGTATCTAGGGGGATATCTGGCCTAGTTCTGGGGCCACTGGCACCCTGAACACATCCTCACCCCTTGCTGAATCCTTGAGCCCTATTGGCTCTCCTGCTCCATGTGTGAGCAGCCCCTGGTGCTCCTGGGACATGTAGTCCCGTCTGTCTAATGGCTTCAGCACTAACTCTGACCACTGCGCATGTGCATCTGCTCCATTGCGCATGCGCGAGGATATATAAAAGGGCGGCGCCCTACACCGCATCCTCAGCAGAGCTCCGGAGCTCCCTACACCTAGTCGGGTCTGCCCATAGCTCCAGCGGGACCCGGACAAGCCGTAGCAGCAGCAGAGGTAAGCGGGGAGCCCGGCTTCATGTGTTTTATACGACTGTCCTGTTGTGTGTTTATGTGACTCCCCTGCCCCCTCAGACTGCCTGTCAATGCTCTGTAACTGCCTGTCTCTTTCTCCTGTAACAGTCTCTCTGTCCTGTGTTTTCTGTGATCCTGTCCTGTTGTAAGGGTGCCTCAACAACTGTGCCTCAAGCACTGTGGTTAGGGTTCCCCAGAGAGAAAAAAGGTTGAAAACCACTGTTGAAACATAGGTGATGGCAATTTTGTTGAAAGAAAACCTACAGCATGCACAATAAAACAATATGCAAAACTCCCCCAAAAAAGAAAAACGAGAGACATTCATAACATAAGAGCTCCCTCCCCATAAGCACATAAGACAACCTCAATATGCTATTGCAGTACCACAGTATTGGTAAACTTGATAAGGGTTAAATATAGTGATATCAAAACATTGGTCTAAAACAAAAAACATGGATGCATTGGAATTTTTCTATTGCTACTTCTCTATAAAATAATAAATCTTGCTCTTCTTCCCTCTGAATCAGGACATATGTACATACAGTATATGTATATATACAGTGTTCGACAATCCTATACATTTACACGCCCGGGGCGGGTGGATTTAATCCCCGGGCGAGTAAATATTGGCCCAAGCAGCACACGTGTTTTTTTTTTTTAATTCCCCCGCTAGCGCTAAAATTTTCCCTGCTCGCGCTGCCTGAAAAAAACAAAAAAACTCCCCTACCTGACAGCTGGTTGGCGCGCGCTCCAAGGCATTGTGGGCGCGCGGCTAGGCTCTATATGAGCCCGCCGCCCCCAACGAGCGGCCATTCTTTCTGGCCAGAGTTATGTTGCAGAGTAAGTACACTCCAATTCTCGGGCCCCTCTGCTCCTTCCCTGCGAGCCAAGGTGTTACCCCGCTTCCTCCCCCTCCTCCCCCCCGATACTCGCGCCGTGGGGCGAGTGATGGTAGTGGGGGTGTCCCCCCCCCTTCACTCCCCGGTCCCGCGCCGCTTCCCTCGATACTCGCGCCGCGGGGCGAGTGATGGTAGTGGGGGTAGTGTGCAAAAAACCAGGCGCTTACCTCAGATTAGAAACAAAAGTGTGCTTACAGTAAAGCGGTCAATTCGACAATAGCTCTCTTACAAATACTTAGAGCAAACAGTAGGATCCCTTCAGCTACAACCCCAGAAAAGGGTTAATCCAGAGCCCTTATAGAAACATGGGAACAAACAAACAATGGGGGAGCATGGGATTAGAAAGACATATACAATAATAATGGTGATGAATATTGACAGTAGTTCCAAAGGTGGGGGGCGGGTTGTGAATATAATAATACTTACACGGCCATGTGTAAGCAACCACAATTAGTGATCACCTCCTTGAGGGCGAGCTGTGCCTCTCCTAGGTAGATATAGCTGTATGTTGATAGGGTTAGGGGAAATGATATATAATCTATAAGGCTATACTCACACGGCCCTGTGTGAGCTGGTGTAGAAATTGGTTACTTTGGGGTTAAATTTAACCCATCCACATCTATTCGTCACGTAATGGGGGTTTTCTCCAGTATCCAGGGCAGCACGCAAATCAGTGCTAACTCCCAGGCGTCAGCCAGGCTCTCCCCCCAGGTGTTATGATGCGTGGGGGGGGAGGGGTTGGGTGATGAGAAAAACAAGTGAGGCACGGTTCCAGTTAAATATTCACAAGAAATCGCATTTATTAATTAAAACAGCAAAGGGACTCACATACATATAGAATGGACCCCTGGCCTCCTCACGCAGTCCAGGATCGAGTTTGAGCAGCTTTGTGCGCCCTTCCCGCGTCCGGGATGCAGGAAGAAAAACTATCCTGCTGGGCTGCAAACACTGCTCCACGGTAATAATATTATTTGAGCCTGAGGAAGTCGATGTGTCGACGAAACGCGTTGCTCTAAACCACCAGAAGATTTTGACCTAAGGAGGCTTCCGCAGTCAGACCGTGGAGCAGTGTTTGCAGCCCAGCAGGATAGTGTATGGGTGTGTGTGTGGGGGGGGTATGGGTCTGGGTGTGTGTGTGTGTGTGTGTGTATGGGTGTGGGTGTGTGTGTGTATGGGTGTGTGTGTGTGTGTATGGGTGTGTGTGTGTGTGTATGGGTGTGTGTGTGTGTGTATGGGTGTGTGTGTGTGTGTATGGGTGTGTGTGTGTGTGTATGGGTCTGTGTGTGTGTGTATATGGGTCTGTGTGTACAGTATATGGGTCTGTGTGTGTGTGTGTGTATGGGTCTGTGTGTGTGTGTGTGTATATGGGTCTGTCTGTGTGTGTATATGGGTCTGTGTGTGTGTATATGGGTCTGTGTGTGTGTGTATATGTGTCTGTGTGTGTTTATATTGGTCTTTGTGTGTGTGTATATGGGTGTGTGTATGTGTGTATATGGGTGTGTGTGTATATTGTGTGGGAGAGTGTGTGTAGGATACCAGAAGTGTCACATCACCCCACCTCCAATCACCCCGTCACCCCACCCAATCACCCCGTCACCCCACCCAATCACCCCGTCACCCCACCCAATCACCCCGTCACCCCACCCAATCAGAGAGAGAGAGGGGGTGAGAGAGAGAGAGAGAGAGGGGGTGAGAGAGAGAGGGGGTGAGAGAGAGAGAGAGGGTGAGAGAGAGAGAGAGAGAGAGAGAGAGAGAGGATGAGAGAGAGAGAGAGAGAGAGGGTGAGAGAGAGAGAGAGGGGGCGAGAGACAGGGGGGGGGGGTGACGGGGTGATTGGGGGGGGTGACGTGGTTATTGGGGGGGGTGACGGGGTGATTGGGTGGGGTGACGGGGTGATTGGTTGGGGTGACGGGGTGATTGGGTGGGGTGACGGGGTGATTGGGTGGGGTGACGGGGTGATTGGGTGGGGTGACTGGGGTGATTGGGGGTGGGGTGATGTGACACTTCTGGTATCCTACACACACTCTCCCACACACTCACCCATATACACACACACACACACACACACACACACACACACACACACACACACACACACACACACACACACACACACACACACACACACACACACACAAACACCCATATACACACACACAGACCCATATACACACACACACAGACCCATATACACACATACAGACCCATATACACACACAGACAGACCCATATACACACACACAGACCCATATACACACACACACAGACCCATATACACACACACACACACAGACCCATATACACACACACACACACACACACACACACACACACAGACCCATATACACACACACACACACACACACACACACACCCAGACCCATATACACACACACCCAGACCCATATACACACACACCCCCATACACACACCCCCATACACACACACACACACACACACACACACACCCCCATACCCACACACCCATATACACACACCCCCACACACACACAGACACACACACCCATATACACACACACCCCCATATACACACACACACACACACACACACCCATATACACACACACACACCCATATACACACACACATACACAAACACACGACAGGGGTAAGAAGAGGAAAGGCCGCGCGACCAAGCACCACCACCCCCCCCCTCCCATCTCCCGGCCTGCTCGGGCAGCCACGAGACCGTGGGGAAGCGGAGACCAAGGAGGTAGGGGGAGAACACCCCAGCTACCATCTCCAGCCCCGCGCGGGACCGGGGAAAGAATGAGGGGAACACCCCCACTACCATCACTCGCGGCGCGAGTATCGGGGGATGCCGGAAGCGGCGCGGGACCGGGGAGAGAGGGAGGGGAACACCCCCACTACCATCACTCGCGGCGCGAGTATCGGGGGAAGCCGGAAGCGTCACGGAACTGGGGAAAGAAGGGGGGGACACCCCCACTACCATCATTGGCCCGGCTGTGCGAGGGAAGCGGCGCGGGACCAGGGAGAGAAGGGGGGGGGACACCCCCACTACCATCACTCGCCCCACGGCGCGAGTATCGGGGGGGAGGAAGCGGGGAAACACCTTGGCTCGCAGGGAAGGAGCAGAGGGGCCGGAGGATTGGAGTGTACTTACTCTGCAACATAACTCCGGCCAGAAAGAATGGCCGCTCGTTGGGGGCGGGCTCATATAGAGCCTGGCCGCGCGCCAACAATGCCTGGGAGCGCGCACCAACCAGCTGTCAGGTAGGGGAGTTTTCTTTTTTTTTCAGGCAGCGCGAGCAGGGAAAATTTTAGCGCGCGCGGGGGAATTTAAAAAAAAAAACACGTGTGCTGCTTGGGCCAATATTTACTCGCCCGGGGATTAAATCCACCCGCCCCGGGCATGTAAATGTATAGGATTGTCGAACACTGTATATATATATATATATATATATATATATATATATTTATATATATATATATATATATATATATATATATATATATATATTTATATATATATATATATATATATTTATATATATATAATATATTATATATATATATGTGTGTACCATGTTAGCCGAGTTTCTTTAATATTCAAAAATGAATAGACGATACCTGGGTAATGCTTTTATTTGTGCGAGCTTTCGAGATACACTGATCTCTTCTTCCGGCAAAGGTACATTGAATTAAGCTAGCAAGGTTTAACTTAAAAACAGTGCATATAATAATGTTATCTGTGACTAATATTTATTTAATAGTACCACCTCCGGAAGAAGAGATCAGTGTATCTCGAAAGCTCGCACAAATAAAAGCATTTCGTTAGCCACAGAACGGTATTGTCTAAACATTTTTATTATATACTGTATATATATTTATTATTTATTTTTATGGATATAACTAGTTTTAAAACATCATAAAATAGCCTAAAAATAAATGATACTGTACATTATTCTGGCAATCTCTATACTAAAATATGATGTAAAAAACAAAATAAAATGTACAATTTGCCTTACTTTTCTGTGCTGGTGCTTTTGACGTACTGTATCTCAGAGTTACTAATTTGATAAATATTAGTTCACCGTTAGTAAGTTTCCAGTTTCCTTGACTTTGTCCCATGAAACAAGCCTTCTTTGACATTTCTCTTCAACTACATATCTTATTGAAGCTGTACGTTTTAAGACTCCCATCCCTCTTGGCAATATTGTACACTCTATTTTCAGTTTTAGGCAAAACAATCTTACTCGAAAAAGCAGAGACAATGCATTCCACTTTCATCAGGGACTGGTTAAGGGACCTAAAGGACTAGCTAAAGGACTCAAGAATGCAAATGACTGCAACGTTGGAGCGATGTGGGATGTGTTAACTGACGCTATTAAGAAAAAAAGGAGTATGGCGGGCAAATTAACCAAGGTCCCCGAAAATTTATATAACAACAACATTTTCCAGTGCAAAAAAAATCTATAAGATTTGACAGTACATCTGAACAAAAGGCTTGCAAGCCTGCGGTCCTTATTTTATAGTTCAAAGCGGCCACACAATCGGACGGAAACTGCTATTTAACTGAATGGCTGTTTCCCTGCGATCTTGCTGCCATCAGTACATAATGAATATGGTCTTACATCTAAAAAAAAAAAAAAAGAACGTGTTGTTCCCCTAAAAATGCTTTCCTACTTTTCTTCTTTTGACAGAGCTTATAATGTGATTGATTGAAAGCTGTTGCCTGAAACTCCACAACTTCCCAGCTGTCTCTGGAACAAATCTAAGTAGTTGCCGGCAACTTCACGGCTTCTAGGTTTAGCCACTGCAGAGTACATAGGACTGTCACGTACAGCACATCTGTGAGCACGTGACCTGTATATGGGACAAGGGTTAATACACAGCTATCTAGCTCACCCACTTTTCACCTACCGCAAAGGTCCCTCAAATGAACAATATCTCCCCTCACTCCGTCCCAATATACCATCTATCACGAACCGCACACTTGTGAGATCGTGATATATACTGTATGCAACCAGTGTTAATAAACACGGCTAAACTAGCTAATTGACCTTTCTCCTCCACACAGTACTTTTAATTAGGTAATATTTACCTTTACTCGATTGCAATCATATCTATCCACTTCCACCACCAAAGATAAACATAAAAATATGTATTTGCCAGGGTCTTTGGTCCCTGTTTACAAAAAAAAAAAACTATGCACTTATTACACAAAGATCTGTTTATTGCAAAATGTGTCCGGAAATTTACTTTACTCTCTACAGAGCGTGCAACAGTTCAATCAGAGCCCAAAGCATCACTTAAAGTTTTCTCTTTAATATTATAAAATATAGTGCTTAGATTACAGGAAAAAAAATCATTACAAGAACATACAGTTATAATAAATGCAGACAATTTCTTAAAATAAGATAAACGAAGATTCTAATTTGATTGATCAGAGATTTTCCCAAAGGGTCTCTAGTAGAAATTGAGATTTCACGTGTTTTACGTGGACACTCCCTTAATTTAAATTAATTTTTCTATTCAAACTTGCCAACTTTTATGCCCAGACTTTCTGCATTGAAAAACACATAAAACCCACCGCTGTCATAAATCAGCTCTGGTTTACATTTTTCCCCACTTAAGAAAATAAAAACCTTTCTGGTGACGTTTACATTTTACCGCATATATAGACACGCTCCTAACTTTGTTTCCATAGTACTTAGACACACGCCATCTTCACTGTTGCATCAATGCACATAAAATACATGCCTGCATCTAAAATTTGACAGCCTAACCTCTATTTTCTCAGGAGAGACTTTTACACCTCTTAATCATGGAAATGTTTGCCATCACCTGATTCGTCTCATTGCAATGGTTACAAATATGTAGTTGTTATTCTTTCAAATAGGTGTCAGGCCAATGATATCTTACAGTATTTTTAATATATTTACTTTTTTGTGGAATCCTTTCTTAGCCACACACCCGGAACATTGCAGAACCCTCCAAATAATGTCTTTGAAGGGGCATTTAAACCGTTTTGTTTATTTGTCATGTCAGGTACGCAATATTTGATTCCCATCTCTGCAAAGATAATCCTGACTTGAGATAACCGCTGTCCTATCCAACCCAGATCTGACTTGACAGGCCATGAAAACAATTCTTGTATTTTTAACACAATTTATTACCAATGTTATCCCCTGAAATAACACATTGATTAATATACTTCATATACTGTACCATGCTATTATCATGACAAGAACAATGTATGCTTATCTTTATTTATATAGCACCATTTATGTACAGAACGCTTCACAGCAGCACATGACATAATAATATAACACATATGGGAATAAGAGCCTGAGACATAAAAGTAACATTAGGAAAAAGAAGTCCCTGCCCAGAAGAGCTTACAATCTAAGTGGTAAGCAGGAAGAACGTACAGACACAGTTGGAAGGTGTTTTAGTAAGTGCGTCTGCAAGGCGCCAAGGTTGATTTATGAGGAGTATAGTATCAGCCACAGAGCTACCTATATGCTTTGTTAAAGAGGTGAGTTTTAAGATGGGTCTTAAAGGTGGATAGATTGGGTGCTAGTCGGATATTGAGGGGAAGGGCATTCCAGAGGTGTGGGGCAGTTAGTGAGAAGGGTTTTAGGTGGGAGGGGGCAGTTAGTGAGAAGGGTTTTAGGTGGGAGGGGGCTTTAGATACAAAAGCGGTAGACATCCCAAAGCAGAACGCAAGAGTTGGGACCGTGTATAGCAAGAACTTAGGGCTGAGATGTAAGGAGGAGCTGAAGAGTGTAAAGCCTTAAAAGATAGTAGGAGAATATTGTGTGCGATATGGGATTTGATGGGAAGCCAGGAGAAGGATTCCAGCAGAAGAGGCGCAGAGACAGATTTAGCAGAGAGTAAAGTGAGTCTAGCAGCAGCGTTTAGAATAGATTGAAGGAGAGACTGGAGAGAGGCAGAAAGGCCGGACATTAGAAGGTTACAATAGTTGAGCCAGGAGAGAATGAGGGCCAGTGTTAGAGTTTTAGCAGTAGAGTGACTGGGTAAATCTTTGCAATGTTCCAGAGGAAAATACAACAGCTACATTGTAAATGTGAAAGGATAATATGTGAGAGGAGTCAAATGCGACACCTAGACTATGCTGAACACGCCCCAGGCATTCTAACGTACAATACTGTAAGTGAAATGGGAAGCGGTGTGTCGGTCAGATGTATGATTTAAAAGATTCTGCAATTCTTTAAATGAAAACCTCATGCATCAAGTTTCATTATTTCTCAAAATATAAAAAATTAAAAATTAAAATGAAGATGACATGGGATGAAGAAGTTGCGCAGGGGCAATGCCATTGAAATAAGTCAAGTTCGAATCCCAGTATCTGCACTTCTTGTGACCTTTGGCAAGCAACTATCTCCCTATGCCTAAGGCCCTGTCCGTGCTGACGGGGCGCTCGCTTGCAGCAGGGGCGATTCCTAGCCTGTAAAAAATGTGTTGTTGTGCACGTGGGGGAACGTGTCGGGGGCATTTTGGGGAGCGTGGCCATATCATCACGGAGCTGGTTCGCCCTTATTAGGCGAACCACTCATGTGACCCGGCAATTGCACGGCAAATACAAAATAATTTGTCTCCTCAAGCTGCTCTCCATGGAACACTCACAGGCACATGGGCACGTACTGTAGATGATCATATTGACATAATGTGATTCATTGCGCAGTGCGGGCGTGCCGTCAGCATGGACGAGGCCTAAGGCACCAACATTAGATTGTAAGCTCTGCAAGGCAGGGACCCATTGGGCCTGAGAAATTCTATGTAAAGATATAATAGGTCGCGGCTCCAAAGGATTAAGGCTACGGGGGGTACCACTCAGAAGTATGGACCCCCCACAGAGCGATTGCGGCAGACACTGTCCCCAGCACCGCAGACTTTTGCTCATTTGTCCGCAGTGCTGGGGACTGTAAGTCCTACTACATCTGTACATCAAATATTATACTATGATAAGAGGAGATTGCATTGTTTTAAGTTATCACAACATACCATCAACCTGGAAGATTTTGTTAAGCAGGACGGGTAATGGACAGCTCCATGTGACACAGTTCTGCACATCCTTCCAGCACTGATCGAATATTACGCGGAATTGGGAATATAAATACTGCATTGACTTTATTTTGATGTGCAACTCACATATTAGCTCCCCCTGCATGTTTATTTTGTATTATGTAAAGGTTTCTTTATAATACAGTACAACAGGAGGTCTGTTTTCACCTCTTTTTCTTTCTCTAGCTTAGTGACATTAATAGACCTCAAGCACTTTATCTGAGAAATTTAGGACAAGATGGTTTTTTTTCCCCCTGATAAGACCTTTTGAACTCTGCATGGAAAACAGTTCTGTGCTGCTGGAGAAAGTGAGAAGAAACAGCAACATTTGTCTTATGAACGCTCTACTGCAGGCACCGGGCCTTTAAAACATATATTTTTTTATTTGCGGGAACTGTATCTTTGAGTGCAGCTTCTGATTTGGGCTGTACTTATAGTGCCGGTGACAGCGACGTCACTTCAAAACAAATGCATTGCCGCCGTGGCTTTCGCTTATAGTAAGCACGGCCCAACGGAACAATGACTTGGCCACAATCACTGTACGTCATTTCAATTTGATTTTCCAGCGACCGTTGCCGGCACTATAAGCGTAGCTAGCGTAAGCTCTCTCTATCAATCTAATGTTTTAAACATGCTAAAACTACAACAACCCACATAACCTGAACAATACAAAAGTACTTTACGATATGTTTAAAAAAACTGAAGTAAGAGGTGATACCTTTTAATAGTTAACTAGTGGTTAAAAAAGAGTGCAGGCTCTTAGGACTACCAAGGTCCCTTCTTCAGGCGACTTTTACAAATGAAGCGGAAATAGTATATCATATTTATACAGGGGTTACATTGCAGTAAGTCTGGATATACAGATGTGTATTGGTGTGATACACAATGTAACATGTAAATGACAAAAAGGGCATTTCAATTGCTCTTAGGGTACGAGTGTTTGTAATAATTGCACTTTCTCTGAGCCTAAATTACATACATACTTATTACATACAGATATAGCACACGTTATTACCTCTGGTAGCATGTAAGAAAAAGTACAAAACAACGGGTTAAATACCACACGTGTTGTTTCCTTAACCAGTGTTTTCAATAGCACTACATTTTTTAAAACTACGTCGGTGTTGACGCGATGTATCACGTTAACGGGTGCAATAATGTCTGTTGCATCTGTATTGTACTCTATGAAACTGCCAGTAAAGGTGTTATATACAATACCCAAGTGCTTTCACTTGATTGAAAATCCAACAGTAGGATTGTAGCTTTAAAGCCGGCCTGTCAAACTCAGAATAGCTTGGGGGGCCAATTCTTAAATCCAACTCACTCTTCCCATCCCTTGCTCTCTCTTTCTCTCCAATCCCCTCCTCATCTCCCTCTCCATTCCCTCCCAAGCTCTATCTCATCCTCTCTCTCTGCCCCGTATAACCTGTTTCTCTCTCCTCCTATCCCATCTCTCTCTCTCTCTCTTTGCCTAAAATAATACACCTCCCTCCCGAACAGCCAAACAACGCCCCCCCCCCAACCAAACAACCTCATTCCCACTCAAGCTCCAGGCCGCATTGCAAGGTTGCGGGAGCTGCATGCTTCCGGGGGCCGTGTGTGGTGACAGCCCTGCTTAAAAGTATCATTCGGACTTTAACCTCCATTTTTTTTTCCTGAACTGCAGGACTTTTAGCTCCAAGCCCTCCTGTTATATATATATTTTTTTTATTTTTGCAGGTAAATGGTAGAAACAAAATCAATATGGGTACCTACAACATAAAACTGTGACGACACTAAAAAGGGACTTACTCCACTGGACATTTTGTTCTCCCCCAAAAATTATTATTTGAAAGGTTTTCTTTTTCTGCAACTAGGGGGTCCATGGGGCCAGAGGCACCACAGTTCCTATCTGTGTTATCCCTCTCAATCGCATACAGTTCAAAACAAATAATTGCCAATGGGTGAGATCGCTGCATTAAGTTGCCCCATAAATTACATTACATCAATATTTTATTATCATCATCATCCTCACTTATTTATAAGGCTCCAACATAGTCCGCCATGCAGTGCACTGGGGATATGAAAAGCAATAGTAATAAAACATACAGGAAATATTACCACATTAAAATACACAGGTAGAAAAGCTAAGGGGGTCCTGCTGTAAGAACCTTACATGATTTGAAAACTACCTTTTCATTACTAGATTTAGCAATTATTTATTTATAAAATATTTTACCAGGAAGTAATACATTGAGAGTTACCTCTAGTTTTCAAGTATGTTCTGGGCACAGAGTTAAGACAAATTATACATGGTTACAAATACAGGTACATAAATGAACAGAGTATACATTATATACAAGACATTGCATGCACAGTTAAAGGAAATATATATTACGGGCGTGTGAAACAGTTACAGACCAGATTAAAATGTGAGACAGCCTTAGATTTGAATGAAATACTTGCATTTTTAGCCAACCAAGTGGGCTGACACTCAACCTCACTACTACTACCCAGAAGCAGCTTCATAATCACAGCATCCAAGGACCAAATCCTACGAGATGTTTGAGTTTGGGACCCCAAAAAGTGAATTTATTAGCAAATGACTTACTTTTCTAAGTTAGACTCTATTAACGTCTGTCATTCTGTATGTAATGTATGCAATTCTGTTTGCCCATTGTACTGCACCATGGCATATGTTGTCGCTTTAGAAGTAAACATTGATAATAATAATAGTAAGTCTGAGAAAGCTAAAAAAAAAAAATACAAAGAAAAGTGAGACTCGCAAAGAATCAATGACAATGACAGGTCTAGTGATCAGTAGTGATTTAGAGAGCTAAGCAATGTGTTGCAGGCTTTACTCGCTGAAAAAGTATTAAGTAATTAACATGGGGGGAAAAATGGATTATGAAGCCTCAGCTGCTCTCGTCTCGTTTCTTAATCCCCCCCCCCTTGCATTCCTTCCTCACCCGCCCTGTGCTTTCACCTCCGTGCATCAGCATGACAGCTGCATTCAGCTGTCTTTGTTCTATAATTCCCCCTCCCCCACCGGTCCTGCTACCGCAGGGACTATGTTTCAAGCTCTCTAGATATGATGATCCGGCAGCAAACTTTCCCCCCCGTTTGCGACCACATCAAATGCAAATTTAGGGTTGCCAGGTGTCCGGTATTTCGTTACTCTGTCCAGAAAAAAATGAGAGATAATACCAGACATGTATGTGTCCGGTATTACCTCTCTGGACTTAGTAACCAATTGCGGGATTTCCCCTGAGAAGGGATAGAGCAGGGCTGCTGCTGCTGGGGGACTGGGCAGCTTCCTCCATCCTGATTGGCTGTTGCTTTGTAATGCAGCCAATAGGGAGGAGGTGGCAGGAGCCTGGGGGTGGGGCCAAAGAGTGGAGGAAAAGCGTGGAGCAGAGAGAGGTGAGGCTGTGTCCTGTGTGTATTTTTTCTGTTTTGTCCTGGTGTGTGAGTGTGTGTCTGTGTGTGTGTTTTCTCTGGCTGTACTGTGGGGGTGATAATGACAGGGGGAGGGGGTGAGAGAGGATGAAGGGAGGGAGGGTGAGAGAGGATGAAGGGAAGGGGGGTGAGAGATGATGAAGGGAGGGGGTGAGAGGATGAAGGGAGGGGGGATGAGAGAGGATGAAGGGAGGGTGGTGAGAGAGGATGAAGGGAGGGGGGATGAGAGAGGATGAATGGAGCGGGGATGAGAGAGGATGAAGGGAGGGGGGTATGAGAGAGGATGAAGGGAGGGGAAATGAGAGAGGAAGGGGGGGTGAGAGAGAATGAAGGGTGGGGGGATGAGAGGATGAAGAGAGGGGTGAGAGAGGATAAGGGGAGGGTTGAGAGGATAAGAGGAGAGAGAGGATGAGGAGAGTGGGAGGGTGACAGGATAAGGGGAGAGAGCGAGGATGAGGAGGGGTGCAACAATCTTGGAATTTGTGGGAGGAGCTTTAAGATTAGTATTGCTCCCCATGTACAGTATGACTGCAGGTAATTTATTTCTAAATGATCTGGCCATTTGCTCTAAATTTCACTCCAAGTATGCACCAATTTGCACTACTTCATATTCTATTTCCTAAAAAAAAAAAAAATAATAATCTTCGGAAGCGCGCTGCCTCCCAAGACTCCTTCCCAGATTTTTTATGAAACAGAATATAAATTGGTGAAATTTATAGGTATTTACAGGTAATTTATAAATAACATTCTTTCTCACCAACGATTCTCGTGTGCGTCTCACCTTTCACCATTTTGTCCAGTATTTTTGGACAAGCCCCCTGGCTGATATTTCTAGCAGCCAGGGGATAGTTCCTCCACCACAGAGGGGACTCAGGATGCTCAAATACAAAGGAGCACCCGGGAGGCAACAAACTGTACAGTTCACGCGGTCACGGCAACAGATTGCCTTATCTACCTTCCTAATAATGGAGTCCCCTACCACCACAATCTTGTGGTGGTAGGAGACTCCATTATTAGGAAGGTAGATAAGGCAATCTGTTGCCGTGACCGCGTGAACTGTACAGTTTGTTGCCTCCCGGGTGCTCGGGTTCAGAACATTGTGGATTGGGTAGACAGATTGCTGGGAGGGGCTGGGATTGACCCGGTGGTCTTGGTACATGTTGGCACCAATGACAAAGTTAGAGAAAGATGGAGGTTCCTAAAAAATTATTTCAGGGATCTAGGCTGAAAAGCTTAAGGCAAGGACCTCCAAGGTAGTATATTCTGAAATACTACCAATGCCATGCGTTACCGCAGGGAGACAGTCAAAAATTAGGGAGGTTAATGCATGGTTAAGAAAGTGGTGTAAGAAGCATAGTTTGGGGTTTTAGAGCACTGGGACTCCTTTTCTGAGAGGTGCCATCTTTATTCTAGAGATGGATTGCACCTCAATGAAGAGGGATCTTCTGTGCTGGGGGGAGAATGTTAAAAAGGTTGGAGGAGATTTTAAACTAGGATGGAGAGGGAGGGGGATGAAACTAAATAGAATAGATGAGGAAACAAGGTATTATGAAGGTAGAATGGGGGCAAGTGCGAGTTTGACAAGCAGCAAAACACTCATAGTAAATACAGATAATACTTGAAAACTTCTAAAGACTCAACCAAGTTGGCGCAGAAAGGAAGGAGAAGATAAGATAATAGTACAGGCTGAAAAAAAACTTGAAATGCTTGCTTGCTAATTCCCGACAGATAAAATAGGGGAGCTTGAATTAATAGCTACAAGTGAGCAGTACGATATCATAGGCATTACTGAAACATGGTGGGATGAAACTCATGACTGGGCAGTTAATTTAGAGGGTTATTCCCTTTTTCGGAACGGTCGAGCAAATAGAATAGGAGGTGGAGTATGTTTATATGTTAAATCGGATCTAAAACCTATTATAAGGGAAGATGTTTATGAAGGGAATGATGAAAATGTAGAGACCTTGTGGATAGAAATTAGCAGTGGAGGTAAAAGTATAAAGAAAATATTTGTAAGTTTATGCTATAAAACACCAAATATCTGTGAGATTGAGGAAGCTAAAATACCTTTGCAAATGGAGAAGGCATCAAAACTAGGTGATGTTTGCATAATGAGTGATTTTAATTATCCAGACATAGACTGGGGCAATAAGATTAGCATTACAACAAAAGGGAACAGGTTTTTGGGGGTGCTTAAAGACAATTATATGACCCAAATTTTGAGGAACCAACCAGGTGAGGGGCAATACTGGATTTGGTAATATCAAACAATGTAGAAGTAATAGCAAATATTCAAGTCCTGGAACATTTGGGTAACTGATCATAACATGGTGTCATTTGAAATAAATGATCAAAAAACAGTTTACTTGGGCTCAACAAAGACCTTAAACTTTAGAAAGGCAGATTTTAATAAACTGAGGACTAATCGACAAGTAATACATATGGATGATGCTTATGCAGGGAAAATGTAGGCAATAAATGGGCAGTCTTTAAAACATTGTTAGAAAAGCACACTCATCAGTGTATTCCCATGGGTAATAAGTATAAAAGAAATAAGTCAAAACCAATGTGGCTAAATAAACAGGTAGGGGAGGAAATGGAAAAAAAGAGGCAGGCATTTAGATTCTTTAAGTCATAAGGGACAGAGGCATCATATCAATTATAAGGAATGTAACAAAAATTGAAAAAAGGCAATCAAATTAGCAGAAATGGATAATGAAAAAAGGATTGCAATAGAAAGTAAGATCAACCCTAAAAACTTCTTTAAGTACCTTAATAACAAAAAAAATTAGGAAAGAAAATGTAGGACCTTTTCAGTGTGAGATGGGCAGGCAGATTATTGGAGATAAGGAAAAAGCAGAGGTATTAAACACATTCTTTGCCTCTGTGTTTACTAGGGAAGAATCTATTTCAATAGTAGTGCCGCAGGAAGAAGCCACAACCTCAATATTAATGAACAATTGGTTAACTGAGGAAGAAGATCATAGGTAGCTTGAAAAAAGTTAAGTAAATTAGGCACCTGGCCCGATGGCATACATCCAAGAGTTCTCAAGGAGTTAAGTTCAGTAATAGCCAAATCATCACATTTGCTATTCAAGGACTCAATTTAAACAGGCTCAGAACCACAAGATTGGCGTAAAGCAGATGTGGTGCCTATATTTAAAAAGGGAGCTTGATCACAACCGGGGAATTACAGACCTGTAACCCTGACTTCAATAGTGGGGAAACTACTTTAAGGTTTAATACGGGATAATATTCAGGAATACCTACAGTAATTCAAAAAAAAATTATTAGTAATAGTCAACATGGATTTATGAAGGCTAGATCATGCCAAACTAACCTAATTTGTTTATTTGATGAGGTAAGTAGGAATATAGGCCAGGGTAATGCAGTTGATGTGGTCTACTTAGATTTTGTAAAGGCTTTTGATACGGTTCCACACGAGGTTGGTGTACAAAATAAAGCAAATTGGACTCAGTAAAAATATATCGCCCTTGGATTGAAAACTGGATGAAGGACAGACAACAGAGGAGTGTCAAAAATTTAACTTTTTCAGGTTGGGCAAAGGTCGTGAGTGGAGTACCTTAGGGATCGGTACTGGGACCACTGCTTTTTACCTTGAGGTTGGCATCAAGAGCAAAGTCTCCATCTTTGCTGATGATACTAAATTGTGTAAGGTAGTAGAATCAGAGGATGACTTGGAGAGACTGGAAACTTGGGCAGGTAAATGACAGATGCTGTTTAATACAGATACATGTAAGGTTATGCATTTGGGAAGCAAGAATAAACAGGCGACTTACAAATTAAATGGTGATAAATTGGGGAATCCTTGATGGAGAAGGATTTAGGAGTGCTTGTAGACAGCAGGCTTAGCAATAGTGCCCAGTGTCATGCAGTAGCTGCAAAGGCAAACAAGATCTTATATTGCATTAAACGGGCAATGGATGGAAGGGAAGTAAACATAATTATGCCCCTTTACAAAGCATTAGTAAGACCACACCTTGAATATGGAGTACAATTTTGGGCACCACTCCTTAGAAAAGACATTATGGAACTAAAGAGAGTGCAGAGAAGAGCCACCAAATTTATAAAGGGAATGGACAATCTAATTCAGTGGTGCTTAAACTGGGGGGCGGGAGATTTTTCTGAGGGGGCACTTAAATGAAATGCCGGGGGATCGTGCGAGGCCTCTGCAACTCACCTTGGTTCTGAAGACTACTATGGTGTGTCGCCATAGCAACGTTGCGTCAAATGACGCCGGATGCCATGTGACATGTCACATGGCAACACAGCGTCAAATGACACTGCGCGGTCACATGGCCCCGAATGTCATTTGACTCCGACACAAGAGGTGAGGGGGGTCCGAGCACAGGGGGGAGAAGGCAAGGGGGGCACAACTTTAATAGTTTGCGCAACCCTGATCTAACTTATGAGGAGAGGCTTGCTAAATTAGATTTATTTACATTAGAAAAGAGACGTCTAAAAGGGGATATGATAACTATATACAAATATATTCGGGGACAGTACAGGGAGCTTTCAAAAGAACTATTCATCCCAAGGGCAGTACAAAGGACTCTGGGTCATGCCTTAAGGTTGGAGGAAAGGAGATTTCACCAGCAACAAAGGAAAGGGTTCTTTACAGTAAGGGCAGTTAAAATGTGGAATTCATTACCCATGGAGACTGTGATGGCAGATACAATAGATTTGTTAAAAAAAAGTGTTGGACATCTTTTTAGAAAGGAAAGGTATATAGGGATATACCAAATAAGTCAACATGGAAAGGATGTTGATCAAGGGATTAATCCGATTGCCAATTCTTGGAGTCAGGAAGGAATTTATTTTTCCCTTTATGAGATATCATTGGATGATATGACACTGGGGTTTTTTGTTTGCCTTCCTCCGGATCAATAAGTAAGTATAGATATAGGATACAGTATCTGTTGTCTAAATTTAGTATAGGTTGAAATTGATGGACGTATGTCTTTTTTCAACCTCATCTACAATGTAACTATGTAACACATGTCCACGTGACTGCGAGCACACAACAGCACTTTGGACGTGTGCACCCAGATTTGTCAATCTGATCGCGCCAAGCACGAGCCCTTGTGCTTCTCTTCACCCTGGCGACGGCCTAAGGCTTTGGACCCAGTCTTCACTGTATCACGGGGCCTGGCGGCGTGGTGGCGCGTGCACATGTGGAAACCGCGATCTGCGGTCTCACCTCTGAGTCTTTGCGACGGAACGTGCGTCGAGGGTACAGTGGCTAAAAAGTAACATCCTCTTTCACAGCAGCAAGCTGAAGAGTCTGCGCTCTGATTGGCTGTTATTTCCTTCACTCCGCTTGGGATGTCTGCCATAGGATTGGTTTTCACGGACCCACGTGATGCTGTCGCTACTTCTGTACACAGTTTTGTTGTCTTCGGAAAAATCTGTCGAGCAACACGGCGGCAAATTGCACGCCAAGGCAGGTAGTGGACCCGGCCACATTGAGGGGCGGTACTTGTTCCTGCAGCGCAGCAGAACGTACTGGGGACCTAGCCTAAGGCTGCAGCCAGGCTGGGAGCGGGCGCGCTGGTGCTCGAGCGCCGTGACATCATACACTCTGCTTGGCCGTGTGTTTCCTGGTCAGATAGTTGACGCATATGGGGGCGTGTCGGGGGACGCAGCCATGAAGTCACAGACCTGGTACGCCCTCATTGGGCGAAACACTCACATGACGCGCCAGCGAGCGGGATAAACAAATTTGCTTACCTCAGCAAGCGGCTGGGCGCCGTGCACTCACGGGCATGTGCAGGCGCTTGCTCACGCTGGCCACACACATTGCCACAATGTGTTTCACCGTAGCGAGCGCCCGCTCGGTGTCACCCTGGCCGCAGCCTAAGAAGTGAGGCCCCACCCAGAGACTGAGGACCACCCACAGACCAAGGCCCCAACCACTGGCTGAGGCTGAGCAGCAGAGAGTGAGGGATTTCCTCGCTCTGTGCTTCTTGTATCTCAGGGGAATAGCCCCAAAACTCAGCAGCCCCCCCCCCCCTGTCGGCGACCTCGGGTGTAAGAATTTGTGGAAGTGTTGGGGCCTTGAATTATGGCTAACTCTTTGAGTGCCCCAGGAAATTGTCACGACGTCGTGGGGCTCCTGAAGTGCTGGTCCCCATAACGTAGTGACTATGGGATGCTCAAAGGACTGTTTTTTGTGTGGATTAGATCACATCCTGCGTTTCATTGCAGCACAGGAAATGGCATTCTAACCAGTGAGGAAACCGATTATTTTTTTCAAGAACCTCAAACTCTCTCATATGAAGCCCCTGGACTTCACAGAACACAGGTTGCAAAGCACTAAAGTGGGGATTAAAAAATGATGTTACCGTTACATATTAGCAGACTGAGCAAATGGCTCTAATAGTACAGCTTATTCAGAAATCGTGTTAACTGCTCCTTCAGTGTAAGCACACTGTAGTAAATGGGCTTTCTGTGCACAGTAGCACTTCAGTCGATTAATCAATGACCCACTGACTAATCGTACCACTGAAAGCACTGAAGAAATCTAGTCTCGCAGGCAGCACTTTCATGTACAATTACTATGGCTGTTTATTAAAGCAGAAACCACTTACATCTGGCTAGCTATAACCCTAACCTTACTCCAAACAGAACGGAGGTTCTCCCAGTGCATTACTAGACCAGTTATTTTTTCTGGAAGAACCTGGCCTCGTTTTGTGGCAATCATTTAATTGTAAACTTTGTGGAATTTGTAGCACTCAGTGAAAATAGGCATTTGATGATGGTGATGCCATTGGGCGGAACTGTTGCTCGAATTGCATTGCCATAGTCTAGTTAAAACAATATATACTATTCAGGCACAGTATGTTGCTGCTGTATGGTGCCAAGATTGGTGATCACTAGTACTGTTTCAGCGCCTGTTTCACACTATCACTTTGTCACATGGTGCCAACATATGCCAGAGAGCAGTACAATGTGATGCAAAAACCATGACATAAAATAATATATAAACACATAATAAGTTACTAAATGTGACTAGTCTGTGACGCATGATTGTCGCACAATCTGTTACCCACAAACCCTTCAGTTTCCAGATGGGGTTTGCTGTGTGAAAATACAGGATAGGATTATTCTTAAAATCAGTCAAATAAACAAATCATGTTGCTCTAAAGTGAGGAGTGCAAAACACAGATGTTAAGACTTGTAATAAAATTTTGGACACTTGAAAAATTATTTCCCATGGTATCAGCATAATTCTCAGGAAAGTGCTTATTTTTAGCATATGTTTGCAAAAGTGGATGCACATAATTCACGGTGTTTGTTGGAAGGAATTAGCTGTACAACATGCAAAGTCTAAATTGATAGTGTCTATTAACTTCAAACAGCATTTTTTAATAAAAAAATATATAGATAAAATCAATTAGCCTAAATGTTTTGTTAAAAAAAACATGTCACTCAAACTCTCATTTTGCAAGAGAAATTTCCAAACACTGCTAACATTGCAATTTTTGCTATGAAATCATGAATAATATCACGCAGAAAAACAGCATGAAGCATAGACCTAGTAGCCATGTGCTAAAGTTGCTTCAGCATAGAGGCCCATATTTACCTAGCAGTGCTACTCCATAGAACACCTTTCAGCACTGGAAGTTGCATTATGGCCCTTTCAAGTGAATGTGCTACCAGGTGCCTTTCAGCACTGGATGGTGTCCTATAAAGTAGCACCACTTAGTATATATGGCCCAGAGTATTTTTAAAGAACAGTAGGAATATTGTTAACTATTACGGTGCTGAAGCAGAGTCTCAATCATTGCTGCACAATACTCTGTAGGAGGGACCAGCAATGTGCATGGTTCTCAAGACATTTATTTTAAATGTGCCAATTATATCCATATAAATTTCACCCCAAAGTGTGCACAGCTCCTTGTTGTACACTTTGTGGGGACTAAGTATTTGTAGTGTTGAACAAGGATATCCTAAAAGCCAGGTCTGCTTTGGGATCCTAATTCTATTTGGGTGCCCAAGTGTTCATTGTATTTTACATGAATACTGCTTAGAATATTGCCTCTCTTGTTTTTTTTTTTTTATATATCATAAGGGACTATATCAATTTGCTATTAATCAGGGCAACTAGGTTGAATACCTCTGTGTACCCTTGCAAAATCTCATAGATTACTTCTAAAAGTGTACACTTGAACGGTTATAAAGAAGAAACCTATGAGGTTTCGATAGTTACAGTATGTGCACTTCATCTATGAAGACAGGTATTCTTAAAGAGGCTATGTTCAACTCTTTGCATCACTTTATACAAAGTACAGTACCTCCGTTTTGAGTGCACCATTGCATTAAATTTATGAAACCGCTTTTACACCTGTACAAACTGTTAGAAGATAGTCTTTATTACGCAGACTAACGAAAGATTGGTGCACAGAGAATCACAATTTGATACATTTCATTATAATCTCAGAACAGTACGGCATGCAAATCCTCTATTTAACAACCCTAAAACCGTATAACTATATGTATACAAATTTAGAGCTAAATATACATACTACAATCCAACCATTGCGCTCATTTCCCTCTCCCCCCCTGCTTTATAGGGAAAGAATTCTTGAAATAGTAAATTGTAAGTAGAGTTCCCAGTATTAGGCTGTGTCCATGGTACCTCAGACTGAGCAGACACATCCACACGCTGAGCGAACAGACTGCCTTAAGTCAGTGTTCGCGTACAAGCGGCGTGCGGGCGCGTCCGCGTGGAGGCAGGAGGGGGCACGTGATGCGCTAATAATCAGTTAAAACTGATTTCTCGCACGACAGGGCGGTCACGTGAGCGGTTCGCCCAATGAGCTCTGTGACGTCACTGGGAACACCCCCCCACGGCCCGAGTACTATGGCCAGGGAAAGCACCCGCTTTCCCTCAGCGCGTCTCCGTACGGGCTGCGGCACCATGTCTGCAGCCTAAGTATACATTGGTGCTCTTGCACTTTATGGGAAAAGGAAAAATTGGCTTCTAGTTTTAAATAAATATAGATATCATACATGACAGTCAAATCAATAGAACATGGCCCTAGAGCATTGAAGCTGTATTTTCTATTAATTGGTCTGAGTTTATTCTCACAGTTTGGTTTAGTAGCACAGCAGAAAAAAAGAGCAGGCAGAGGGAATCTGTGTGAGACGTGGGCACACTAAACTATGTCCCCAAAGTACCCAGACACTTTGTTACTTGTTATAAACATATTGTGTGTTTACAGTACAATATATATCTGGTAGCAGCATAAAAAAACAGAGCCAGCAATTAAAGTCCGACAGAATGGAATGCCTCTATATGGGCAGGTTTTTGCTTCCTTAACCCTTTCGCGCCAGGGGGCCCAGAAACGCATTTCTTTGCAAAGTAATGGGTGGCTGCCTGGCCATTCCTACAGCGCAAGGGTTAACCAAACCTTAGCTGTACAGGTTGCTGAATTACTCAGACTAGAGATCATTCCCGATTAAAGGGTTTGCAAGCTAAAATAGAATACTCCATGTTCTCATTTGCATGACCTGGTCCAGACATGTAATATCTAGTATATTCAATGTTTGCAGTGTATAAGGATTTAGGGGCTTATTCTATATGAACCAAAGTGTCCGATCAAGTTATTTTCTTAAATAGGGAATTTTGGCCAATGTAGAATAAGCCCATTAGTTGTCTACAGAGCCTTTGAGAGACCAGTAAAAGCATTTTGTTTCTATCTTTACCAAACCATTTATGGTGGAGGGTTTTGAGCACTAATTGCACACCATAACTTTAATGATATACCAGGTTTGTAGCCCAGCAGAGGAAGAGAAAAAGGCATTGAAACTGGAAACCACCAAGATGAATTAGCTTTACATGCTAAAAGAATCCTGATTAGTGACAGCGCCATGTTATTTATGGGTCTGCTCTGGATAGATGAGACAAGCCGTGCAGAATTTTCTCTAGGGGAAATGATGGAGTAAATTCTCTCCGTTAATCCTCTTGTACAGAATGATGGATTTTCAGCAAGACATACAAATCCCTTTTACAACCCGTGGCATAATACATTTTTAGCACAGAAACATAGAAAGGTTTGGAAGCATATTAAAAGGATTCCAGTGCCCCAGAAATGCCAGTGATGTGATGATGTGCCAGAGTGAATCAAATCTTCACACTTACCACTACCGGTAAATCATTTTATCCAGCAGCATACTAGAGTACTGTACCATCACCTCAACATGTTTACAAGAGTTCATGAATACATTTGCTACAGTACCTCCTCAACAAAACGCCCTAGAGACCAGAAAGCAGTCTCGATTAATAAAAATAACTTTATTTTGCCCCACGATTGAGAAGCATAAAACACAAATAAAATAATTAACCTAAGCAGCATCCTGTCGTAGCTTATACATTTTTGCACATTAAAAAGACACTTTTTCAAAATGTTACATTTCATTAGGATGCAGAATGCCCCCAAAAAGCACTGACTGCTGAATATTGTATTGATATTTGGGATTTGTTAAACAACCTCACAAATTAACATTTAAAAAAAAAAGTTTTTAGTCAATAATGTAAAAGAACAACCAGTATTTCCAATACGGGGCGCTAGAATAAAGTTCAGAGAGCTAATTATTTTATTTGCTTTCCTGTTTTGTGGAATATTTTCCAACAAACTGGAAATTAGGTTGTCTCGTGGTCTATTATAATATTGGTCATTACTTTTCTTAGCCCCTATTTCCTGAATTCATATTTGTACCCTATTTAAATTAGAAATAGCTTTGTTAATGTACTGTGGTGTAAACCAATGGTTATGGCTGGTTCACTAGTTGTCCCCTGACACATTATTGGGGGTCCATGAAGACTTTCAAAATTTACTTCAACTAACATGTTTCCTGCAGTCGGTATATTCTGTTTCACTGCCTGCATATTAGTGTTTAGATATTGTACAATTGTCTACAGAGCAAGTAAGTATGTTGGTCCAGCAAACAATTGTTATTATTAACACTGAAGTAGTATACAAGGTTGGAAAGTATAAAAACCATCACTATATCTGGAACCTGGGGGGTTTCTAGAGTGCACACCAGTGCAGTCAGACACCCCAGAGATTCATTAAAAAAAAATACAAAAATACAAAGTTAAGCTATTTAAGCATTTTTAATTTTTTCTATAATGTCTTTCTTCCATGTTTCATGAACCAAGAAAATTAAAGATGTGCTGAAGTTGCATTTCTTTCATCTGCAGCATAACTAATCACAGAAACTGGGATAATGTAAAGTCGTTGCTTCTTTAACCAAAACTAACCACGGAGGCCAGCAATGCACTGTGCAATGATATAGTGATATTGCTCGGACAGGAAAAGGGTTAATTGCCCTGTTACAAGAGAGTCCAACAGAAGAGTGGTTAATGAGAAGTTTATTCTGGCGGCTTTTTCCGGAAAAAAAACCACTGAAGGTTACAATTGGGGAAAAAGCTAAATAATCAAAAACGATCAGCCACTGTACATTACATTAAAATTAATAAACAAAAAGTCCATCACACATCCCTCATACACATTTTTGTAAAGGGAGTAAATAAATAAAATGACACTTCTGTTGCTCATTTGCGTGTCCACATTTACAGTATTAGCAGAAGTTTAAATACTGTATGATGTTCGAGAGACCGGAACAGGCTTGGTTAGGAATTGGGGTTCCCCCCCCTGTTTATGCTTATTACTGAATTGTGAACAGTGGTAGTACAGCAGCAATTTGCAATTAGCATCAAAATGCAAATCCAACAAGCATAACACTAAAGACTAGAGTCCAAAACTCATGATGTACTGTTTAAATATTAAAATACGCTGCTAGTTTTTTCTTTCTAGTACTTGAACCAAGCAGTACCCTGGTTCAACAGATATCTGGCATTGTTTCCTCCAGTCAAGTGGAAACAATGTGGCTGTCGCTGTTACTGTAGCTTCGCTCTGGTGGTCAATAGAGAGCTGGAACATAATAAAAAAATGACATTGCAGATTTCTCTTGGTGATCCCAGGGAACAATAATATCTGTAAAGGGAACATTTTATTTAGGGATGAAATTATACTGCACTGAGGATTAGAAACCGATTGCATGAGGATTTCTGAAGAACCGCAATGTTGGTTCCTTGAACGGTATCATAACCTACAAAATATTTACAGCTACTATTACTTTGAACTGCGAAAGGGAGGGGGGGGGGAAGTGATCAATTTCAGGGTTTATTTTTTTTTTTTAATAAAATATTAATTACTATACATTAAATTAGTAAATCTATTATTGTACATTAATCTGATGTGTCTAGGACAATTTGTAACCCAAAAATCCTTAACCACTAACCCTAAAAAACTTAATCCCTACCTCAGGGGCTCAGCGGCTGAATGGCTGCAGAGAAACGACTGTGGATAATTATCCCTTTCCGTTATCTGAACCAGAGGTCCATTAGTCAACATTATTTTAAGCTTGTTGTCGTCGACCCCTCCCCTTCCCCCCCAATTCCTGAGATCTGAATCTTTTAATTGTTAAGAAAAAATATGCAAATTAGGGAAGCAGGAACTTGAATGGGCCATAAGGAGTCTTCGGGGTATTATTACTGTAGTCTTCTATTGGTAGAAGAAAGCAGTCACACTGTGGCACATCCAAGTGCAGTTTTTGTGTGGTTTACCTCATAGTGCATTGCAAATTAGTGATACAGTATATTGATGGATGTCACAGTAATTATACATACTGTACATATATATATATACATACACACACACATTACAAGTCTGGACCCTGTGGCAGGATGGGGCTATATATATATATATATACATACACACATATACATACACCGTATATATAAACTATTTTCAATATCATTACAATGAAAGCAATGTTTAAAGCAGCAGTTTGAGCTGCTGTTTAAAAAAAATTCCATTCAATATGTGCATCAATACAATCTACACACTGACAAGTGATTAGCTAACTTGCAGATCAATCCGTTCTCCTGTGATCGATCTGCGAAGATTCGGATCGGGGGTTTACTAAATGGCCGTCAGTGCAGCAGAAGAGGACCAAAGATGCAAAGTTCTGTGGAGAAGATATGTGACCAGGCAGTAACTAGGTACAATTGAGCTCTGCACTGCTAGAGAGAGGTGTGCCAGAGTCTATTTCAGAAGAGGAAGGGAATATGACTTTGTAGATGGTTCCTATACAGTAGAAACCAAAATGCTTGTTACATTATAATACATATTTTTTTTTAATGCTACAAGTAGTTTTTCTTAGTACAGAACTGATTTATTTAAAAAAAAATTAAACCACACATGCTTTAACTGCAAATTTAAGAGACTAGAACTGATCGAACCTTTTGTTTTCCCGTATTTTCCTCTCTTTAATCTTTACCAAACCATGTCTGAAATGATAAGCTGCCTTTGGTTGTATTCACAGAATGATGAAACATAGTGACATTAAGTTCATATCCCCGACCAACCTTTCTCATCTTTCCACAACCAAAAAGAAGCAATGCACAGACCTAAAGGGCTTTGAGGTCCCATGGCTCAGATCACAGTACCCCCTCAGGGGCCATACGTTGCAAGGTAGAAAAAAAGCTACATAGCTCCTTTAGGAAGAAAGTTCAACCTGGCCAAAACACCCAGTTTTAATTACGAAAAACGACAAGTCAATCCATTTGTGCTTGCAGCTATACAGTGAGTAGGACAGGTCATTATTTTAAATTAATCCTCCGCTGCTGCAGGGTCCTGCAATTTTTATCTTTCCAGGAGCACAGTACAAGAAAGCATTAGACTATTTCAGCAAGTTCATTACTAAAGAGAAAACAGCATGACAAAATCAGTCTGTTTGCCTCTTCCTCGTGTGAAATATGAGCTTTGTTCTTCTAAAACGAATGTATATTTTCTGTAACATACTGCGAAAGGATTAAACACAACAATATCGGTGACGTTGGTACAGTACATAAATTAAAAAGGTTTTTTTTTTTTTTTTTTTTTTTAAATCCAAAGAAACAAATATTTTTAAAGTTTGAAAGATTTAGAGGCCCTCTCAAAATTCGCAAAGGATTAGGGAAAAAAAACCATGAACTTGAAAGGTAATTTGCGGCCGCTCTGAAAAAGCCCCTTAAAGCAAAATTTGCGTTTTGTTTATTTTGATCTAAATCTCAAGAGGGGGTCTCAAATATGCTTTGTGCTCATCCTACATTTCTCCGCTCAATCACTGTGCAGAATATGTGCTCGCCAGACACAATATGGTGGTGGGGCAGGTGTCAGGACTCTACCTAGCAGACAACACAATGTGCCATGTTTTGGCCATATTTGTAGTTTTTGGGAGTCAAAACCGACAAAAAAATAAATACTACAAATATCTCAGGAACCATCAGGGGAAAGGGGGTAACTTCTGCTTTTAATGTGAAATTAAAAGGGGAATGAAACAGATAACGAACTAAATAGAATAGTTGAGGAAACAAGGGGTTATGGAGGTAGAATGGGGGCAAGTGCAAGTTTGACAAGCAGTGAGACACTCATAGTAAATACAGATAATACTAGAAAACTTCTAAAGACTAAACCAAGTTGGCGCAGAAAGGAAGAAGAAGATATGATAATAGTACAGGCTGAAAAAAAACTTAAAATGCATGCTTGCTAATGCCCGACAGATAAAATGGGGGAGCTTGAATTAATAGCTACAAGTGAGCAGTACGATATCATAGGCATTACTGAAATATGGTGGGATGAAACTCATGACTGGGCAGTTAATTTAGAGGGTTATTCCCTTTTTCAGAAGGATCGAGCAAATAGAAGAGGAGGTGATGCTTATATGTTAAACTGGATCTAAAACCTATTATAAGGGAAGATGTTTATGAAGGGAATGCTGAAAATGTACAGACCTTTATTGGAGATAAGGGAAAAGCAGAGGTATTAAACACATTCTTTGCCTCTGTGTTTACCAGGGAAGAATCAATTTCAATTGTAGTGCCGCAGGAGGAAGCCACAACCTCCATATTAATGAACAATTGGTTAACTGAGGAAGAAGTTCATAGGCAGCTTGAAAAAATTTAAGTAAATAAGGCACCTGGCCCCGATGGCATACATACTGTACAAGAGTTCTCAAGGATTTAAGTTCAGTAATAGCCAAATCATTACATTTAATATTCAAGGACTCCATTTCCACAGGCTCAGTACCGCAAGATTGGCGTAAAGCAGATGTGGTGCCTGTATTTAAAAAGGGAGCTAGATCACAACCGGAGAAATACAGACCTGTAAGCTTGACCTCAATAGTGGGGAAACTACGGTTCCACACAAGAGGTTGGTGTACAAAATAAAGCAAATTGGACTCAGTAAATATATATGCACTTGGATTGAAAACTGGTTGAAGGAAAGACAAAAGAGGGTTGCCATAAATGTAACTTTTTCATGTTAGGCTAAGGTTGTGAGTGGAGTACCTCAGAGATCGGTTACTTGGACCACTGATTTTTAACTTGTTTATTTATGACCTTGAAGTTGGGATCGAGAGAAAAGTCTCCATCTTTGCTGATACTAAATTGTGTAAGGTAGTAGAATCAGAGCAGGATGTAATTTATCTCCAGAAGGACTTGGAGAGACTGGAAACTTGGGCAGGTAAATAGCAGATGAGGTTTAATACAGATAAATGTAAGGTTATGCATTTGGGAAGCAAGAATAAACAGGCGACATACAAATTAAACAGGGATAAATTGGAGGAATTCTTGATGGAGAAGGATTTATGAGTTCTTGTAGACAGCAAGCTTAGCAATAGTGCCCTAAGTCATGCAGTAGCTGCAAAGGCAAAAAAGATTTTATCTTGCATTGAATGGGCAATGGATGGAAAAGAAGTAAACATAATTATCCCCCTTTACAAAGCATTAGCAAGACTACACCTTGAATATGGTGTACAATTTTGGGCACCACTCCTTAGAAAAGACATAATGGAACTAGAGAGAGTGCAGAGAAGAGCCATCAAATTAATAAAGGGGATGGACATTCTAACTTATGAGGAGAGACTAGCTAAATTAGATTTATTTACATTAGAAAAGAGGCATCTAAGAGGGGATATGATAACTATATACAAATATATTTGGAGACAATACAAGGAGCTTTCAAAAGAACTATTCACCCAAAGGGCAGTACAAAGGGCATCCCTTTAGGTTGGAGGAAAGGAGAGTTCACCAGCAACAAAGGAAAGGGTTCTTCACAGTAAGGGCAGTTAAAATGTGGAATTCATTACCCACGGAGACTGTGATGGCAGATACAATAGATTTTTTAGAAAGGAAACGTAAACAGGGAAAGGAAAGGTATATAGGGATATACCAAATGAGTAAACATGGGAAGGATGTTGATCCAGGGAATAATCCGATTGCCAATTCTTGGAGTCAGGAAGGAATGTATTTTTCCCCTTATGATATATCATTGGATGAAATGTCACTGGGTGTTTGTTTGCCTTCCTCTGTATCAATAAGGAAGTATAGATATAGCATAAAGTATCTGTTTTCTAAATTTAGCATAGGTTGAACTTGATGGACGTATGTCTTTTTTCAACCTCATCTACTATGTAACTAATTTTATAAAGTCCAGAGTTCGCACCGTTAGTTCAGTCAGGGATATACCTATACGTATCTGATTGTACGCTGCATCATGTCCCCGTCTCTTTTTTTGTGATAGATGTGATGTCATCTCCAAGGGAGGTATGTCACATCCGTCAAACCCCATGGCTATATCACATAGTATTAGAGCCAATGGGATTGAAGACAATACCATTGGTTGCTGTACCATGTGATAGGTTACCTTAGTTCAAAAGAATGCGACATCATCCATTAAAGTGACCACTCCAATCAGATTGGAGCTGTACCATCTCACCCAAAAATGTGACGCCATAGGCCCTATTTAAAGCCTTGACGCCTAATTTGTGCACAAGAAGCCGATGAGTCAACATCGTGTTGTAGATTTACAATTGGGTTTTTGGATTAACAGATTTAGAAAGAAGATGAATAAAATAAAGAAATAATTACAGATCAAGAAAAAGGTGTTAGAAGATCAAAGAAAGAAGAATATTGTTACCTGGTCCGGATCTTCATGGTGGATGGCGGCGGATTGAGTTGGATGACATTGCGGTACGAGAGCTTCCTGATACCCCTGGATTCGGAGGGCAATGCTTCTAAAGGTAAGTTAAATATTAATGTACAGTAGCGACATCTTTAATTCGAGTGAATGCCGGCGGCATGCCGGGATCTACCCCAGCTGCCGCCAGTCAAAAACGCGCGCCGCCGCGTTTCCCCCACGCACCCCCCCTCCACATCGCGCGCAATTACCCCCCCAAAGACACCCCGAACCCGGCTTCTACTTTGCCCCTCTGCTTCCCCGCACCCCCGCTTACCTAGATTTGAACTCCAGGGGTGTCGGGGAAGCCTGGGGAAGCCGGGGAAGACGGGGAAGCCGGGCGCGCTTGTGACTGTGACGTCACAGTGCGCCGCCACGCGCCGCGGCTACCCGCTTCCCAGCCTCATACAGCCAGCGGCATTTGCTCGAATAAGAGCTGCCGCTGCTGTATGTAAATTTATATTTTTTCAGGTTTTTGGATTGTATATTTTTTATTTTATGTTTTTCATTGCCCATTGACCGATAATGTATTAATCTGCACCCCTTTAGGGTACAGATCAATACAGTATTAGCCAATGCATTTTTTGGCAAATGCTTGCTATGTATTGAGTGTTATTTTTTCTATTTCTGTTTATTCTGTGGATATCATTGTTTGTTATTTTTCTGGCTTGTTTTGTATTTTGTTTTTTCTATTGATTAACGGTTTAATTAATTATTGTGTTGGCGCCTGCTTTTATGTGATGTGTTAGATAGTGGTTTAAATAATTAATTGATTTGTTGGCTAATGGATGGAATTAATTAATTGTTTAGTTGGTTAGTGCTTTTATTTATTTAATTGGTTGGCAAGTGCATGTATTTCTTTCATTTGTTGGCTAGTGTTTCTATTGATTGAAGTGTGGTGTTAATGTGCTTGTGTATATGTTTGGTTATTGTTTAATTTTGGCCTTCATGCTTTTTTACTGTATTAGGGTGACCATTGAGTGCTATAGTGGCTTATCATGCCCATATTATATGGGTATGACGTACCACTATGCCAATCAATGGGTACAGGGTGGGTATAGTGGGTGGTTAGGCCTCCCAGGTGGCTAGTGGGGGACGGGGGTTAACCCCTTAATTACTATAGCAGTTATTAACCGCCAAGGTGATTAAGGGGTTAGGGGCCATTGGATTGTTTTATTTCATGTACTCTTTCTGGCAACGGAGGTCATGGCCTTGGTGTATGCTGACGAGGACGCTCTTCAGAATGGCTGGGGTAAGTATAAAGGTTTTTATTTACTTTATTTATGCTGACTGGCTAATGTTTGTTTTAATAATGGGCAAATTAGCTATTATCCATATCTGGATAATAGTTATTTTGCCCATTACTGTAGGTGTTTGGTAAGGGGGTGGGGGGAGGTGTATTTATTGAAATGTATTCCAATTTTATTTTTTTACAACAGGATTGGTACCGCGGGCCAGTGGGGACCCACAGGGAGCACCCAAAGACCCCTGGACACTCACGGGGCCCCCCCAAAGACTCCTGGACACCCGTGGGAACCACCCATGAAAACCATCCGAGGGTCCCTGGACACCCAAGAGAACAACACGAAGGCCCCCTGACTCCCATGGGAATGAATCGGGGACCCCCAGACACCTGTAGGGACCACCCAGACACCCCTATGGGGCCTCTGAACACCCATAGGGACCACCTGAAAAACACCCACGGAGAAAAACCCGGGGACACCGTTGGGGCCCCCAGACACCTGCAGAGACCATATGGAGGCCACGGACACCTGTGGGGACCCCCGCAGGCCTCTGGTATAAATCATGTGTATAAAAAAAATATTGTTTTATGTGGGGGCACAAGGGGTGGGTTGTGCATTGGTGATTATAACAAATTGTAATGTCTATTGGGGGCAGAGGAGGTGAGTGAAGGGCCAAGTATCCCTTTTACTCACCCCCTCTGCCCCCAATAAAGCTGCTGTTGTCCATTAACCCCTTCATGTCGAAAAGCTCTTATCGCCGACTTATCAGGGCTTAGTGAATAGCAGTAAGCTTTTTTGGTGGTAAGGTGGCGATAAGTGTTATATTGGAGCTTAGTGCATAGGCCCCATATACGTTCTTAACATCTGTTACTCCATCATAAACCTCTTTTGCGACAAAAAAAAAAAACAATTAAAAAAAAATCAACCACATTGAAGGATTTATTCAGTGGTTTATTGAGTGATGAAGTCTTTTAAAAAGACACACACACACACACACACTATTTAGCTGGGTATAATTTGTGTTTCACCAAATGTACTTTCAGGCCTCGCTTTTATTAGGAATTGTAAAAATGTACAGTATTATGTGTTTTATTGCATTGTTATCTGATTTGAACCACGGATACAACATGCAGAAATATACTTAGGCATGGAGAACCTGGCAATGCAAATATATAGCACCTTGGTGGAAAACTGGAATTCCAGTTTTTGGAAAGACCTAAAACTTTACGGACTATACTTTAAGAATAGATTTCCAACCCAGTCATTAACAATATTTTGTTTTCCGATGCCATGGAAAAGTTCAATTTTCCTGGAGACATTTGTTATTTTTTTTAGAACTAAGGATTTTTAACTAATTCTTCAATATTAGTATGCAATAGCTTCCACTTGTATTCAAATGTTCACATGGCAAGAGCTTGGGAGAATCTTACCGTCTCCTCTACTCTGCTGTTCCTCTTCTACCAGCAAAAGCCCCCCACCTTTCTCTTTCCCAGCTCTCGTATAGAAAGGAATAGTGATGTACCGGGTACTCGGAAATTACAAGGTACCCGGTCATATTTTCAATACTCAGAAATTACCCGGACCCGGCACCAGGGGGCTGGAACCCGGTGCCGGGTAATTTCCGTTCTGCTCTGCTCCCTCGGTCCTCTTGGAGAACGGCAGGAGCAGAGCAGCAGAAAACTTACCTGCAGCCTGTGGAAGAGGGTGAGGAGGACCGCGGCGGAGGGTGAGGAGGACCACGGCAACATCCTGCTGGCAGTGGGAGCAGTGGAAGACATCCTTCACAGCCGGTGGTGGTGGGAGCAGAGGAACATGTGACCAGAGGAGGACTGACTGAGTAAAGGCACTGACTGGCATTGAGTTTGAAGCAGGGGAACCTGGTTAAATTCCCAGTGTTGGCTCCTTGTGACCTTGGGCAAGTCACTTTGTATCCCTGTGCTCAGGCACCAAAAAATAGATTGTAAGCTCCACGGGGCAGGGATCTGTCCTGCAAAATGTCTCTGTAAAGCGCTACGTAAAACTAACAGCGCTATACAAGAACATGCTATTATTATTATTACTGGAGAAGGAGCGTTAATATTGGATAGCTATCACTTTTGGGGGAGATGCACCGGAAGTCGGAAGTCGTGCTCCTCCCCGGCTGTCCAATAGTAACGTTCCTTCTTCCCAGCTCCCCCATCTGCATGCTGGGAAATGTAGTTACCTTCCATCATATAAATCACTACACCATGCAAACTACCCCAAATTAATTTGAGTCTTACGGGAGGACATAAAAACCTGGGCCACATACAATATCTCCTGGATAAGTAAAATTCACTGTTTTAAGATAAATCTACTTCCACGTATATTGTATCTTTTCCAGATGCTCCCAGTCCCACTCCGGTCAAAGAATATTCTTGCTCTACAATCTCTAATTACTAAATTCATTTGGAACTACAGAAAAACAAGAAGAGGGGGATTATCAAAAGACCAACATTGGCGTGAGGTCTAGCGCTACCTTGCTTGATATTGTATTATAAGGCGGCACAATTATGCCAAATTTCGCAATGGCACACTCCGAGCCCAGTCGGAAAAGATGGGTTGAACTGGAAAAGGAGATATGCGCTCCCAATGACATAGTCAATTTAATCTGGTCAAAAAAATAAGTATTCAAATCCATTAAAGCACCGCTTTCCTCGATGACCAATGCAGTGGAGGTATGGGAAACCACTAAATTCAAGTGTTTGGTTAACCTCTAGGGAGACACTGATGACACTCATTTTCGATAACACTAATTTTGCTCCCGAGCTGAACGGAAAGGGCTTTGCAATTTGGAAGCAAAAACGAATATTGAGACTTGGAGATCTGGAGGAGGGAAAAAATATAAAAACTTTCAGATCTGAAAAAGAAATTCCCCTCTCTGAATTCTTTAGATACCTCCAGATTAGATCTTTTTACTCAAAATTATCACCATTCCCCCCATTTACACATTTTGAACATCTCTGTTTACTTGGGACAGATACACGTGGACTGACATCTCAAATGTATAGGGAAGTGATCTGTTCCTGCCCAGGATATGCTCAGAAGCTGCCATTTACTGTACATCTCAATGGGAGGCAGACTTAGGGGAAACATTAGAAGATAAGGAGTGGGATTAAATATTTCTAGCAGTCGCAAAGAGTTCAATATGTACCTCGCTGAAGGATAATGCATATAAGGTGATGATGAGGTGGTACCTCACCCCATTAAAACTGTCAACATTTGTGGAAGGCTACTCCCCATTGTGTCCTAAACAATGTGGAGAGCAAGCGGACCTGTTGCACATGCTGTGGTCTTGCCCTCGAATATCCCCCACTTTGGTGAGAATTCGGGATTGGCTACAGAGGATATTGGACTTTGAAATTCCACTGGACTCCTGGCTGTTCCTTTTGAAGAGACCAGAGATGAAATTAAACTTGTTGCTCACTTTGCGACAGCAACGAGGTGTGAGATCACAGCATTATGGAAACAGAAGGATTCTCCATCGTTATCCAAAATCGGGAAAAACATTTGGTTTGTCTGGCAGATAGAGAAGCTCACAAGCCTGGTAAATGATACAGGCACGAAATTACAAAAAGTTTGGCTACCATGGTTAGCACATTCGGACATCCCAGGGGTGAGCATGACCACAATATTGCTTTGATAGGAATAGGTGCATTCTCGTTTGGCGGGGTTTAGTATATGGATTCAGGATTTAGGGTGACCAAGGCCTGCCCTCAGGGGGCACTGACATTGGACCACATGGAGAAGAGATAAGAAGACAGAGAGTAGGGTTGCAAATTACACGAGGTTAAACTGAAACTGAGAGTATCCCCCTCACCCCTTTTCTGTTTTACTTTAATTTATTTTCCCTCTACCATAAACGCTTAAGTTCTGTTAATGACTATTCTTCCGAACATTGCGAATGATATGTACTGTACATGTATTTCAAATGTTGTTCGGACCACTGTTCATGACGTGTAAACTAAAAATTAAATTTAAGTTGAAAAAAAAAAAATCGTCAATCCCCAATTTTTAAGCATACTATGGGCATTAATTCACTTTGGTCCTGTGAAAGACAATACCTACTGTATGACAAACCACATTAACTAGTATTGATTGAAAATGATTGGCTGTATCATGCTCCTCATAACAGAAAGGGAAAAAAAAGCTATGTTAAGATATTTTTTCTCTGCTGTTAAAACTTTTCTTCCAGGGTTGAAGCACCATTCTTAAGTAAAAGGAAATCGCTGCCCTGGTAAACCTACTTTCTTCTATTTGAATCCAAGTAAAAAAAATATAATAAAAAAGTAATTGACTTTTTTTAATAAACGTTTTAATACAGTAACTTTATTGCCAATCAAATTTGACTGAGCTCATTAAAAAGTTGTACGCCAGGATTCTAAACATATAGGCTTATTCTGGCAACACTTTAAACACTTTCCTTTATAGAAAATCATTAACTTGCTTTGGGCCTTAAGATCGAAATGAAAGTCGTGTCAATAAAGGAAAAAATAGTTTTTTTTTTTTTTTTACCTCTCCGCCCTCTAATAGAGAGAGTTTAAGTCAAGCCCAGTTCACTGTGTTAAAATTAAACGAGGGAGGTTTACAGCAGTTGCTAATAAATACTCCACGGACGTAGAAAACATGTTCCCACTTTATGAAAAGCAGAATACGATTTTGGTGAACGAATTACATTAGCAATAATTGTTCCAGTTAAGGGATTTGTTTTGGCAGTTGATCCCATGGCTGATGAGAGGGTCTGCAATGCATTTACTGAGCACAATAATCCTTAGGCATTAGGCTGCCTCTGCTGGGTCAGACTATCAACATTGCTGAAATGCCAAATGTGTTTCCGTTGTTTAACTCTGTTCCTGTCCCTGGCAAAAGAAACAGGGGGTCACGTAACCCTAGTGATATTCTTAGAACACTTCTAGTGGTTTTGGTGGCCTTGCTCTCTGTGGCTCTCAGAGAGCTGATGGAACCAGGAGCAAATCAGAAAGAAAGAGGAGTTCCACTTCTATACAGACCAGGGTCATGCTACTGTTATGTAACATAACTTTCACAATATCTATACAATAAAATAAAGAAAAGGAAAACTTGTCCTAAAAATAAAGAAAAGTCGAACTGTATCGTGTCCCTCTACCTGGGATCATAAAATAAAAAGTAACACTTTGGGGTATCTAGTACCATCGACCACTCGTCCAGTTGTATTTTCATCCTCTTTGTACCATATTCCATTACTAAAATATTATGGGATCAGAAATTGGCCCACCAAGTCTACCAACTCTACTCAGGTATTGAATGCCTTGGAAAACCGGGAGCACGGAAGTTCCTATTTGACTGTTACGATCCCAGACAAAATGTAAGTTTTGATCAAAAGATGTCAGAACACATTTTAGCAGTGCTATAAAGATATGTCCAGGTAAACCAGACGTCTGCTACCCCAATGATATAAGTAATGCAAGCATGAGACAGGTTACAGAAGATGAGGAGGAGGCCATAAGAACAAGGTGAACGTCGCTTACCAAAACTGCATGTTTCCCACATTCCCTTGGCCAAAATGTCAATAAAAGGCACTCAACAGTCTGCATAAAAGAGGGTTATCCTTATTCCACTTATAAAATGCCAACTTCTCTTATCAGGTAAACCAGAGAGTGAAATGAGCCTGTTTCCATATGCAATGTCATGTGTCACATTGGAAGTATAAAAGATGCCCATCAGCAGTGATATTCATTTCTAATATTTTTTTTACTTTTGCTACCCCTGAAACAGCACAAACATGCCTGTCCCTCAGTGCAGTATAAAATAACCAGTAATGAAGACAGAGGAAAGAAATGCTAACGATTAGTAGTGAATTTGAATACACTTTAGCCACTCTGATACTTCTACTGTAGCATCACAAATGACATCACAACCCGAAGGTGTCCGTTTCTCGACTATGAAGGGAGCCTTTAAGGGATTTACGTTTACCTCTTTTGATGAGAGGGGCAGTACAATGGGGGACCCTCTGGCAGCAAGCGAGTTAGGTGATCAATAATCCTTTCACTGCTATAGGAGACACGCACACCCCTCTCGCAGCACGAGAGTTGATATAAAAGGATCAAAGCTGCATCATTTCTTGAGGGTATTATCTTGAAAATTAACAGTGGAAGCACACATTTTCCAAGGGTGAACAATGCAGACAAACTGCTACGCCAGCAAAAATGTTCACTTTCCATCAGAAGTATCAAATTACTGTATAGATTCTGTTTTTGGACAGGGACTGAAATCCCATTGCACGGTGTCAACATAGACAGCTGCTTCGCACAAACAAGCCTGAAATCTCAGCAAAATTTATTTTCAATCTCCAAACTGTTAGAACTCATTAAAAATGTTGTCTCCTTTGCTAATTTCATGGCACTTAGTCATGTCAATGTTCTCGCCAGATCATGTTCGCAGTCAATACGGAGGAAGATAAAACTCATGTTATTGCAGTCCTGCAGACCATACGAACAAACCAAATTGATTTTTTTTCAGTACAGTTAATTGTAATGCATCTCTCGAGGCTGTGATGTTCACCGCCACTAAAACACAGGCTAACAATGGAGAAAGAAACTCTCGACAAACCTTTAAAAAGACGGCTTGGGAAAAAAATTGAACAAACTTAAATCGAACTGCCCTGTCAAAAGCTCGAAGCATCCTACTGAGGCTGGCGACATTTGGCCCAAAGGTTTCAATCTCATCCACATGCAACTGGAAAGTGCCTGAGTAAGATAAATGAAAGCAGCAATCCTCCCCAGAAGCCTATATGAGTAACTCATATGATGTTAGCATCCTGCCTCCTGAGCATTTCCTGATCTGTTTAAAATAAAAAAATGGCACGGTTAAAAATGACGGTGTTCTTAATCTCTAGCTTCTGAGTTTAGCAGGGTAACCTTTAGACTGCATTGGGCTCTGGTAAGAGCTCTATTTTAATCCCCGGATAGTCAATATACTGTATCAAATGCTTATGTCTCTCGGATGGAGCATTACATTTTAAAGATAAAAATAGTGCAGGAAAAGGCAAGTAGGGATCTCTGCAAAAACAAAAATGGTGATAAGCGTGGACTGCTGCTTTAGGCCCGTAATATAGTGGGCGCGCTTGCTGCGCCGTTGCTTGTGGCACTTAAAGTTGGCTCTGATGAAGTGGCGTTTAGCGCTACAAAACGCGTAAGATTGTCCTATTTTTAACTTTCTACTAGTTTATTATTGATCTATTGGTATCACTACAATTTCACTGCTTTGATTGCTGACAGTTTTGTCGGTCTCTAGCTAGTATTCACTAGCATGCATCAAGTGCTGTATGCAATTTAGTCCCAGCCCCAGCAGTGCATTTGTTTGTGCTGCTATTAGTTGATGTGACGCTTCCAGCTACATTTACCCCCTATTCTGAAAGGAGGGGCGGATAAAGAGGGTGGCGGCGACATTTGGTGCCATGGGACTTTATTTACTCCACGCTGATTTTATGGGACTTTATGTTGATATACATTCTCCTATGTGGATTTACTCCTGGAGTGTTTCTTCAATTTGTTCCCCACCTGGCTGGTGAGAGGAGAGAGGTGTACACGGATATACCGGGACTCTACATTTAAACATCTGTGACCCCGTGTATTTGATCGAGTGGATACCGGTGACGTCATTGAAGCGGGTCCAAGCTGACGGAGGGAGACTTCAGGAGGATTCATTGTGCCCACTTGAGAGAGGCCACCTACCTGTTGATGACAACTTTATCTCCCCGTGGTCCATATCAGCTGACTGGTAACCCGTGTCCATATCCATGATGTGCTTGTGATTATTGTCTTTGATGTACGCAGATTATTTACCTGTTTACATTTTATTTAATACATTCTTCACTATGAGGGTTTCTGCGCTGTGTCTCTTTTGTTTTTTTCTTCTCTAGTGCTAGGGGGTGCTGAGCCACCCCCTTTTTGACCATAGCTGTGGACGCTCTCTTCCTCGCCCTTGTTCACGGTTTTGTATAATATATTTCTTATCCTAATAATTATCTGTTAATCACGTATGGGTGTATGAGATATGTAGGTTAGTGTTAGTTACACCTTCCTATTTTACGATTGGTTGTATCACTTAATGGTAGCAGTAGCGCACTTGTTCTATTTTTTTATCTGAGTACCGTAGGGACCTGTACGAAGACTGGTGATCTCCAATATCTTTATTTGTGACATTACAAGAGGATTAGAAGGGAATGTATGCTTTTTTTTTTGAAGATGACAAAAAGATCTGCAACATATTTGACACTCTAGGTAGGGAAGGGGGTAAACAAAATGATTCATGATGTAGGTAGATAGAGGAGTGGTCTATAAATGAATGCCAACATTTTTCACTGTGCCCCCAAAACCCAAAGGCATAATACAGGATTATTGACCGGATAGAAATCAACCACTACCGAGGAAAGAAGTCATTATTTTATCTGACCTAAAGCAGCAGTCTGCAATGATTGCCATTTTTTTGTATTTTGGTTTTTTTTTAACTTGCTTTGAGATCTCTTTTGCCCTTTTCAAGGCTGTTCTTATTGTTTTAGAAATTTGAAGCTTCAGTCATGAGACAGAAGCGTTTGAAATAATAAGTGGCCAGTATGCTAAAATGAATCTCTCCCCAGAGCCCATTGCAGCCTAAAGGTTACCATGGTAACTTCCAAAGCAATAGATTAAGAAAATCATGGGGAGGGGGGCGGGGGGATTAACACTATAAAAACATTTATTTAAGAAAATACAAATAAAGAGCAAACTCGTATAGGAATCTGGGATCATTGCCACTTAAAGTTTATGCAAGTATACGGCTTGGACGAGAGGAAGAGGATATGATAGGGTTGCGAGACGTCCCTTATTGTATTGTATGTCTTTATTTATATAGCGCCATTAATGTACATAGCGCTTCACAGTAGTAATACACGTGGTAATCAAATAAATAACAGATAATATAAATAACAGATCATGGGAATAAGTGCTTTAGACATAAAAATAACATTAAGGAAGAGGAGTCCCTGCCCCGAGGAGCTTACAGTCTAATTGTTAGGTAGGGAGAACGTACAGAGACAGAAGGAGGGAGTTCTGGTAAGTGCGTCTGCAGGGGGCCAAGCTTTATGTATCATGTGTTCAGAATATCCACAGTGCTATTCATATGCTTCTTTAAGCAAGTGTGTCTTAAGGTGGGTCTAAAAGGTGGATAGAGAGGGTGCTAGTCGGGTACTGAGGGGAAGGGCATTCCAGAGGTGTGGGGCAGTCAGTGAAAAAGGTTTAAGGCGGGAGAGGGCTTTAGATACAAAGGGGGTAGAAAGAAGACATCCTTGAGAAGAACGCAAGAGTCGGGATGGTGCATAATGAGAAATTATTTCATTGACTTGTCACGTTGTTCCTGAAAAGGTCTGTCACGATGCATAATTGTCCCGTATTTTAGGGTCTTGATGTGAAATCCCTGAACTTAAAATCATTGTATTAAATCAGACATAAAAATGTAATAGATTTCTTCCGATAGAGGTCGCTTAATTAAATTATTATTATTAAAATAACGTTAGGGCATTGTCTGGCCATCTCATAATACCATGAGATCCACCCCTGTAGGCGTTACTCAGTGCGCGTCTTTCCCAGAACCCCCAAGAGCAGACATGATAAAAACCAACGAATATAGCTATCAAGTGGGAGATACCCTTCAGCTTGAAACATTTACAAATCATTCATCACTCATTATAATGTCACACTTTCATTCTGGATTTCAGCATCCCGTATTATAAAAACTTAAATGTTGCAACCCTAGGATATGATAGAAACTTTCAAATACACCAAGGGTTTCAAACAAGTTAAAAGAGGGAAGCATAGTTAAGAAAAAAAGAAAAGAAGTGCTACAACAAGAGGCCTTTAAAATTGAGGGTGGGAGGCTAAGGGGAAATACGAAGTAGTGTTTCTTCATGGAGGGTGGTTGGTTCATGGAATACCCTCTCAGAGCTGGGAACATACACGTGTGGGATAGACATAAAATTATTCTAAATATCAAACAAACCACTTTAGCTAAAAGGGTCTCGATAGGAGAATGGGTAGACTTAGTGAGCAAAATGGATTTTATGCAGTCTATTTCTGTGTTTCATTGTGTCTCTACTGTTTACTGTTCTGGTTAAAACTCAGAACATTCGTGCATCTGGGTGACTGATGACACATGGTATATTTACATCATCATGAAATACTGCATGTATAAATCAGATTCATAGAACAGAAGTAACGAGGAGTAGCAGTAGTGGTAAGATCCTTCCGATAAAATGTTTATCCAGGCAACTGTAGATTTGAATTATGCATACAATAAGTGTGTCATCAAGATGTATACACGTTATTTGATCTATGCAGCACATTCATTTTATGGGAGGAAAGACGGGCCCTTCCTGAAGCTTTAATGCTTTCTTTTTTTAGCTCGTGTGAAACCGAGGCATATCCCAATAAAGGCAAGATGTGCTGTGACAAAGAGACCTCTCAAAAAGGAACCGTCCCTGCAAAAACACACACACCCACCCTTTGGATGGGGAACACCATCTTATACACACCAGTTCATTCCAAATATCAATTGGATCCATTGTATTTACAAAAATCTCACTAATTAGTTAACTAGCAGGTTAACAGTACTGTGGTACCAACTTGGGAGAAAATTACTGGCATTTGTATAAAGATTTTGGAGAAATACAGTAAAACTGTGTTAGCAAAGTTTTGTTTCATAGTTCCAACAGTGGTCTTACATTCTTTCAAGAAACTACCAAATTCTTGCCCAATTAGGGTTTAAGTGTTGGTGCTATGACTAGGGGCAACGTGATTACCAGCGAGTTATTCAATTGTACAGATCTAGATGGACTTATTGTCCTTGTGCCAGTGAAAAAAACAGGCGAACCTCGCGGCCCGAATGCAGCCACAAGGACAGCAAGTCCAAGCGGCCCTGAAGGATTAATGTGGTGCTATATCTCTTCCTGCAGATGGCCCACGGGGTTCAATTCTGTGGGATCCCATGCAGAAGCATGGAAGTCCACAGAGGTAATCCTCCCGGGAAACTTACTGTCCTCGGGGTGTGAGAGCTGCAGCCACATGAAAATAACAGCACCGAGGACCGTAAATCTGGCTACATCTGTAGCAATTTCATCTTCATTGTGAGTGTCTAATAATATCAGCATTATCCATTGGTTCACCAACAAAAAAAGCTTGGAATCCACAGTCTAAACCCCCCACCCCCCCAAAATGAATTTTGCCATTTAAAATGACAGACAAAATCACCCCAAAAAGTGCTTGCCACATGAATTACTTATTTAAAATACATTTGATCTTATACAATTTTGGAGCACTGCTATTTTATTTTAACAAAGTTTCCATTAAAGTTCATGTTTAAATGAGTAAATTATTCAGAGCTCCACATTTGAGGCAACGCAGTAAGAACATCCACTAGCTCAATAGATTTTAGTCAGAAACACTTCTAAACAGCTCTTAATTGTCAATTGTTCTTCACCCATGTAGGGTGGCTGGATGGGGTGCATTGACAATTCAACAGGCAAATTACTTGTAACACAATCTAAATCTGAAACAAGCTGTTTAGTAATTTCTGTGTTTTGACTGTGGTTGTATCAAATTCCTTTGCTAGAAATAAGTTAGGGAATCAGAAAAAAAAACTATTATTGAAAATTCATGTTTGAAAAACCATCTTTAGAATTTAATACGTTTTAATGCAAGATAGTTTTTGTAAATTTCCACTAGAAAATTGTATAAATATAAATTTGTGAAAGGATTTAAGAAAATCATCAATAATGCATAAAGATATGTTGTTTATGGATTTATACTTTCCATTAAAACCTAATTCAGTATTTATCTTCTCAGTTGAACAGCACAAAATGTTCACTGAAGTCAGTGAACCTGACACAATGTGGCCCCTGTTTTGTGAAAATGTAAAACGTTTGCCCCCCAAAATTCCCTGAAGGTGAAAATGTCGCAAAAAATTCCATGAAGCACATTTGAAGAGATTCACACATCTCTACTGCTATGTGTTAAACATTGAGCAGGAAATGTAAGAATCTCTGTAGAGAGAGATTTTTCACCTTTGTTAAATGCAACTTTAAATTACCCCAAGTCACAGTCCATTGTCAGGTCAATTATGATGATTCTGTATGCAAACTTTTCTTATTACCTTCTTGTGGTAAGAGCAAATATCAAAGTCCACACCACATCAAGGTTCTATGATCTCCTAAAGAGATGTCTAGGGGACATTTAGTAGGTGTGTTATATCAGCTGCAGTACCTATTGGACAGCCTGTCTATGTTTATTCCACTCTGAATAATACTCAACATGATTTGACAGAAGACACTGCCACCAGATGGGGATGATAATCCCTAAGTCTGAGTCCAGGGTCAGCGCTTAGGCGCTGACCCGTGCTGAGGCGCGCTGACACTTGTCAGTGAACTCCTGCAGCCACAATGAGAGCAGCTTTAGCAGGGGCTCGCGCACGCAGGCATGCGGAGGCGTAGGTCTTATTTAATTTTTATGCGCTCACGGGAGCGCAGGGCCGGTAACGTGAGTGGTTCGCCCAATGAGGGCGAACCAGCTTTGTGACGTCACTGGCCCGCCCCCGGACACGCCCCCGGACACGCCCCCGGACGGCGCGCAAACTAAGGCCAGGGAAAGCACCCGCTTTCCCTCAGCCTCAGCGCGCCTCCGCACGGCTGCAGTCTCTATGGACTCAGCCTAATGTAGGCAACTGCACTCTAACTTGGTTGGTTACTTGGATAACTTTACCACCTCACCAACACTTGCCCCGGTTGTGATGGGATAGAATTGGTATACTGTACAGGATATATATATATATTTTTTTAATAGGCTAGACCAAAGATGTTCATATCCATCTTTATGGGCTGGTGTTCTTGGTTACATTTCTCAACAAAGGTTTGGTTTAGAGATAGACCGTGTTCTGGAAAACTTAATGACCTCCACACCAAACAGTATGGTACTGTATTTGCAAGCAAGATTGGTGCAGGATTGAAGAGATGTTGACACGTCTTTGTTTTTGTCTTCACTCTAACCAGCTTTGAAAAACTAGATCCAAACGCTCTGCTTTTGTTTATTATTGCAAGCAATAAACTAACATCCCTGCCATGCCTAACAATGCTCTGCAGTCACAAAGTTTTGCATATGGGAGTGTCACAAATGAATACAGGCAGTCCTCGGTTATCCGACACAATGCGTTACTCAAAATGGCGTTGGATAGCGAAACGTTGTAAAGCGAAACACGTTTTCCCATAGGAACACTGTTTAAATAAAAGGTTCCGTTCCTGAAGGCATTTTTAATGCTAAAATACACAAAATATTTTATGCAGACAATAAGATATGCAGCACAACCACACATTATATAGTGTATATACTGTATTATATATATATATAATATTACATAATTTATAATATAATATAAAAATATCATATATTATATAGTATAATATATATTATATACACATAAACAACTTTGCAAAGCATCGTAAGAGCGTTGGATAAGCCGTTTTGGCGTTGTAAAAATGAACATAGGTATGTATTGCATAGCGTTGGATAAGTCATTCGTTGTAAAACGAAGCGTTGTAAAACGAGGACTGCCTGTATGGCTGGACAATAAAGGCTGCCAAGCTATGGCTCCAATGTACTGCCCATGAATGACAGAACACTGAGCACTAGAATAAATGTTTTGAAAGACAGCAAACAGGAAAATAAGGGATTGGGTATTGCACAGAGAAATACAGAGATTCTGATATTTATTATGCATAGTTTATTTTTATATTTTCCTTCAGAATTTTATTATCGTTTTACGGGGAACTTAAAATACCTATTCCCTCAACCTAAACAAACTATGCTTCTCTCAGGAGTAGATTATTTTATTTAATGACTAAAAGTTTGAAGTCAAGCTTCCCACTACAGCATATTCATTTATACGTTCTACCCGAACATGAGCTCCTACTTTCTTTCCCCTCGTGCTCTCATCCTCTCCAAGCACAGTAATTTAGTGATATGACACAAGAACATCCCTTACCATGCAGACTTATGCTGGAAGCGGCAGGTCCTATGATGTGGTTTTCCTTCTGTACCTCAAACCAGTTGTTTTAAGTGAGTTTCCGACAGTATAATCCAATGCACCTAAGAAGGGCAAGTAAAAATAAACAGTTTGTAAGGAACTTAATTTAAATCAGAATCCCCCTGTGTCACAAAATACATAAGAAAATTGAAATAAATTATGTGGAACATGCATCCGGTTACAGTATATATCTTTCTGAAAATAGTTCCACAATAAACTTTCACAACCAGACACAAATTACTCTTTAGAGCACAGACAAAAACAAACCTAGGTAGAGAGCGTAGTGACCTCTCCTATTATTGCCAAACCTAAAAATCAAAAAAACATTGCTTCCAACTGGGCCACAAAATGAATAGAGTAGCGGTGGCTGTACATACTAAAGAAAAGCTAAATTGATTGTCTGCCTGCAATTAATTAACATAGAGATGTAACCAGACTAACCTTCCCTGGGCAAGTTAGGGTGGCCGTTATCAATCATTTTAAATTCCTTAACCCTTTTAATGCCAGAGGGGTCCGAGGGCCTGAGTGCCACAGCCCCTCTGGCACAGTGCGGTTACGTGGCCGTGGCAGTCATTTTGGAGAAGACTGAATAGGAGTGATCCTCCTCTATTTCTTCACTGGTTAGATCGCTTCCTGCGCTACAGGGGAACGCAGGACGTGATTTAACCCAGAAAAAAACAAGCCCTTTGAGCATGACGTAGTCACTATGTCATGGCGCCCCCAGAGTGCCAGTCCCCATGACGTAGTCACTACGTCCTGGGACACTCAAAGGGTTAACTGAAAAAAGTAGTGATGGATAGAACAGCTTCCCAGGTGGTGTATTTTCAAAGTGGTCCCATCAATCTAAAATGTTTAAATGAACATATTTTTGACTTCCAGACACATAATGATGACCAAGAGCCCACCAAACGCCTCCCCATTCATTGACCTAATTTAATGACCACATAGTACGGGGAGGTTGGGAAATGGATTCCACACCACTTTGTTGACAAAGGAATAACACGTTATTTAATGTATCCATTATTTATTTGCTTTCATTATATAAATGTTAACAACAGCCTGGTTCCAGTCTCATGGTCATCAAGGGGGTTGCACAATTGCTTCCTACGAGAGTAAACGGTAGTTACATTGTTTTTACCATTACAGAAAACTTACGGAGACATGCAATTGCAGCAGAAGTGGTATTTGTAGTTACAGGAAACATATACTAACACTAGAGATGTGCAATGTTTTTGGGCACCGATTTGAACTTGACGGAAAATACCTATTTTCATTCTGGGAAAAAATTCCCTTCGGTACAAAAGTTTGTGGTAAATTCGATTAATGCTAAAAAGTCAATGGGCATTGCATGTTCGATTACTTAAAAATTTCGATCAAACTTCTAAACAAATATATATATTTTTAAGAAGTTTCAGGGCTCCAATTTTGCCACTTCAAAAAGACGAAATACAGATGTAGCAGCCATTATTGAGCTCGCTGGCGCGTTGCAGCGGGACACACACACCAGCAGGAGCCACTGCCATTCTATTGCATTAGCCATGTGCTAAAAGTCACATGGCTAATTCGCCAGCGGGTGAAAGGATGTCTGCTACTCCTGTACCAAATCGGTGTTATGTTTGGCCCTGCAAAAAGATTACATTTTTTGCAGATTTGAAAAGTTTGATCGTAATTCCAGAAAAGCAAATCTCAGCAGGTTTAACTCAAGTAAATGTCTCATTAAATGCTAACAGGCATGTCAAAGCTCACTAATGATTTGTTGTGTTTCCAGCTGTAACGAGCTCTTACGATACTATAACGGACGTTAGTGATAATAATATGCAAAAGAGGTGTGGACCACTTCAATGCATATAGTATCTACAGCACTAGCAAAACATGGCTGGTCAAATTGGTGATGTCATAATTAAAGGTAGTAATCACACGGTAAAGCAACCAATTTGATTGGCTGCTATACCATGTGATGCTAGGACCTGGTTTTTGCAACAACCCTAGCCCACTTATACAAGTCCAGGGCTCTCACAAAAGACTGGAAGTTGCAGCAGAGGCCACATCCGGTTGCTGAAGAAAGAAGAGAGAAAATGCCGAAATCAAAATACGTAGAAAAAAAAGAAAATATTTTCAAATATTGAGGGCATCAGGCAAGCTAAGGATCCCTTGTTGCAAGGACACAGATGGCTGCGGATTACTAATAGACCATTGGGCCAGGATATATTTCCATAGTAGATAAGGTTGTAAAAAAGACATATGTCCATCAAGTTCAAATCATGCTAAATTTAGATGACAGATATTTTATCCTATATCTGTATTTACAATATATTGATTCAGAAAACCCTAGTGACACATTATCCAGCATTGTCTCATAAGGGACAGAAAATGAATTCCTTCCAGACTCCAATATTGGCAATCAGATTTCTCCCTGGATCAAGATCTTCCCATGATTACTTATTACGTATATTCCTTTATACCTCTACATCCTAAAAAGATGTCCAACCTTTTTTTGAACATTTCTATTGTATCTGCCATCGCAGTCGCCATGGGTAATGAATTTCACATTTTAACTGCCTATACTGTAAAGAACCATTAACTTTGTTGCTGGTGAAATCGCCTTTCCTCCAACCTTAGGGGATGACCACATGTTTGTACTGCTTTGGGATGAATAGTTCTTTTGAAAGCTCCTTGTATTATCCCTGAATATACAGCTCAACCCTGTTATAATGCGATCTGTTACAACGCGAATCCGCTTATAACGCGATGCCAGCGTGGCTCTTTATTTTCATATTTATGAATACTTTACAACACGATCATTGGTATCTTAAATACTTTATTGTACAATGCATACAATTGTACATTATTTCTAATGTGATCTGCTTATAGCGCAATGTGATTCTTTGGACCCCAAGCACAGCATTATAAGGGGGTTGAGCTGTATTTGTATGTACAGGTGGTCCTCGCTATTCGACTGTCCGTTATCCGAACGGATTATCCGATGCCAGATAATGCATTCCGCTGAACACATTATCCAACGTTGGAACGGATTATCCGACGCTCTGCACCGCGGATTAAAATTGGATCCACAATTCGACATCGATCTGCGGGACGGATTCCGGCAGATACCAAGGACCACCTGTAGTTATCATATCCCTTCAGACGCCTCTTTTCTAAAGTAGACACAAAGCTAGCCTCTCCTCATAAATCAGACTGACTTTTTGGTTGATTTTTGCCATTGAGCATGTGGGTCTTGCTTTATTGTTGCTGGTTTTTGGAATTAAAGTTTTTTGTAATTGGTTTTTGGCCATTGCGCCTTTGCAATATTTTTTATGGTTGGGTTACATGAAGCTGCCCCTGTGGGCTTTGCTCCGGCGGAGGCTGTGTTGGAGAACGTGGGTTTCCCTGGTGTTTGCTACGTGAGTAGATTGGGTCCGGACCCTTCTGTGTTATCAGTAGTGAGATTTCCTGTCTCTCCTCCTCCTCCTTGTTCTTCCTTTTTAGCGTTTTAATACTTTGTGTACTATTGTAATTCTATTTTTACCCCCCTGGGGTTTTTAAAGTTTGTCATTTGTTGTGGGGAGTTCATTTCCCTGAAGATGGAGGCCACCAAGTAGGATGGGGTAAATCAAATAATTATTTCAGCTACCCATTGAGTGCCATTGTTAGTAGCTACAGTAGACTTTCCTTGGGAGATCCTATCTCAGCAAATGGGGCAGAGCTTACCCAACAGTGTCCACTGCCATGAAGAGAGGACCAGGGAAAACGTTTTTTAAAACAGGGTATGATAATTACGTTTGAAAAAGAACATGCCAATACAATTTAACCATTTGTTTCATGCTCAATTGTGTGAGATGTTTATATTGGCACAGAGATGGGCAAACAAATATCACAGTGCAGTGTTGTAGCTAGACATGTGCAGGCCCCCAGGCAAAAATAAAAAAAAGGTCCCATTAATATTTATTTTGACTGCAATTTTTTTCTCCCTCCCCCATCCTCTCCTGATCCTCTCTCATCATCCCCCCCCTCCTCCTCATCATCATCTCTCACCTTCCTCCTCCTCTCTCCCCCTCCTCCCCCACATATTTCTCTCCTCTCCCTTCCCCAGTAGGTCTCTTTCCTCTCCCCCCAGCATCATGATTCTCTCTCGCTCCTCTCCCCCCCAACATGTCTCTCTCTCCCACCCCCAGCATTGCTTTCTATATGTCTTTCTCTTATTACACTGCTCATTTCATTCCCTCTGTGCTTCTCTGATGTATTTATCTTATTTCCCCCTCTTGTCTTTTTTCCTCCCTCTTCTCTTTTCTCACACATGCCATTCTCTTTATTTAAACCCCCATATATATATTCCCCCTGTCATCCTCTCTCTAATAACCTGAGGATTATTTTCCCAGTATCTTTTTCTCTTTTACTTCCCCTTTGCCCCTCATGTGTGTCTCTCTCTCTCTCTCTCTTTTTCTCCCCCTCATTTCTCTCGCTTTTCTCCCACTTGTGTCTGAATCTCTTTTCTCCCCATGATTTGGTTTCTACTCCTCATGTGTCTCTCTTTTCCCCTTTGTTTTGCTCTTTTCTCACCCTCTCTGTCTCTCATTGCTCCCCTTCATGTCTCTCTCTCTCTCTCTTTGCGCCCCCTCATGACTCTCTCTTTGCTCCCCTTCGTGTCGCTCTTTCTTTGCTCCACCTCATTCTCTCTCTCTTTGCTCCCCTTCATGTCTCTCTCTTTTCTCCACCTCATGTCTTACTTTTCACTCTTGTACTTCATTTTCATTTTTTGTACTTCATTTTCTCTTTTTCTCTTCTTTTCTGTCTTCTCCCCTTTCATGATACAGGATGTCGTGGATGGCGGTGCAGCTGCCTTGGAAAAAAACTTTAGACCGAAGATTGCAGGATACTGGGTACAAAAGTTTACTGGCACATAAAAAACAACAAAGCAAACACTCTGACGCGTTTCAGCCACACGGGCCTTTGTCAAAGAGTATAGTATACAAAACATAATCAACTAATTTAAATACCCACAGTTCCTTTCTCAACCATGACGTATCGGCGCTCTCAACCAATGAGAGTCAGCCCGCCCCTTCTCTCGGACGCTAGATTTCATTAGCTCAATAACAGCTGATCTATACAAACAAGCACGTCACGTCTAATGAAAGCCAATGAAATCAAGCGTCCGAGAGAAGGGGCGGGCTGACTCTCATTGGTTGAGAGCGCCGATACGTCATGGTTGAGAAAGGAACTGTGGGTATTTAAATTAGTTGATTATGTTTTGTATACTATACTCTTTGACAAAGGCCCGTGTGGCTGAAACGCGTCAGAGTGTTTGCTTTGTTGTTTTTTATGTGCCAGTAAACTTTTGTACCCAGTATCCTGCAATCTTCGGTCTAAAGTTTTTTTCCAAGGCAGCTGCACCGCCATCCACGACATCCTGTATCTTGAACTTCTTCGGTAGGAGCACGCCAAACCGCATTTGGACCTCCAGCAACGTGATTTAACTCCATTTCCTTGCTATTCAGTTTATCAAGTTTCACTATATCAATTGTACCTATAGCCTGTGACACCCATACAAAGATACCTATTAAGGCTGTTGGGAGTCCACACAGCGTGGCTAGTAAGGGCTTGATAGTGACATTACTGAGTGCGTACATTGTGGAGTTTGGAGGTCTGAACTGAAGCTTGCTGTTGTTTCTGGAAAGACTATTATGATATAAGGACACATTCATGCATGGATTTTCCCTGTGAGTATTGCAAAGGGGACATTCCTCTTACACCATTTCTCTCCTTTCATGTCTGTTTTAACCCCCATGATTTAACCATTCCCATCCCTCTCACCTTTCCCAGTCTGTCTCTAAGGCCGCGCTTATAGTGACAGCGACGCTGACGTCAGGCTGCGGTCGCTGGAAAAATCAAATTAAAGTGACTTCCAGCGATCACGACCAAGCCGTCGCGCCACTCCTACTATTAGCACATGCAACGACGTCAATACATTTGTTTTGACACGACATCGCGTCACCAGCACTATAAGCGTGGCTTAAGGTCCGTAATATAGTGGGCGCGTGCGGCACTTACAATTGGCTGTGGTTAACCAGCACTTGTATGCTAGGGCCGCGCGCAGAGCGAAGAGCGTGGAGCCGAGCGATAGGGGAAAAGACTCCGAAAAGTAAGTACTCGTGCTGCTACTGCTCAGTGTCTGCAATGTGTGTACAGCAGGGCCCCGCTTCTCGGCGCTCCGCTTTTCGGTGATCCGCTGATACGGCGGCACCGACAAGGGGGCTGCCATGTTGAATTTGGAATCGTGCATGCGCAGAACAGGCGGGTGCACCCGGCGCGCATGCGCAGACCGCAGGTTGCGCGCGCAGACCGCGGGTTGCACATGCGCAGAACGGCGAAAATGCCGGTTTGCGCATGTGCAGCACTGAAAATCGCCGGATCCGCTTTCTGCCGATTTTCACTATACGGTGGGCCTCTGGAACGGAACCCACCGTATACCCAGGGCCCTGCAGTATGTGTGTATGTGTGTGTGTATATATGTATATATGTGTATAAAGTTGCACAATATTAATAAATAATTTCTTCTCACAGCATGTCTTTTAAATTTTGTTTTAATATACACACACACACACACACACACACACACACACACACACACACACACACACACACAGCTTCCCCAGTGACACACACACACACACACAGTGACACACACACAGTGACACACACACTACCCTTCCAAGCCTGTTGCTCACAACAGCACAGACCGTACACACGAAAAGTGTGCGTCACGTGCACGAGCGTTCGTACAGGCACACGCGCACGCCCACTATATTACGGGTCTAAAGCTGCAGCTCCAGCCCAACGCTGGAGGCCCCGCCCACCTACGGAAGATCTGCAGAGGAAGGAATTTCCCCTCTGTCCTTCCTGCTGTATCTCAGGGCCCCGCTCCCTGACTCAGGCCCTATCCACCTGCAGAGGAAGGGATTTCCCTCTGTGCTTCCTTCCTACTGCATCTCAGGCCCCGCAATGGGCTGCCGACAGGGCGGGAGAGCGGGCCACCCAACAGCATGTGCCCCCAGGCTTTGCCCAGGCTATAGCTACACCCCTGTCCTAGTGTAACATTTACCAATTATGCTTCACAAGGAGACGCTTCCATGTACTCGGTCAATCCCTCAACACAACTTCGAAAACAAGTAAGATCATAATACAGTACATTCGGAAAGAGTTTACAATCTACTGCCCTATATTATGCCTTTTATCATCTCTGCACAGCACGATCTGGAGCTAGATAAATAATGCAATACAAAAAAATTAAAAAAAGAAGACATTTCTTTTTGACTCTGGTAAATCCAGTATCAATCAGCTGTCTCCATGGGTCAAGAAACTGCCTTATGTTTTTATCTGCGTAGCATATCCCATGATAACTTTTCTAAGATATCCAACCTTTATAAATACAATGGCTGGTATTAAGAAATCATAGACATTATGGGGCCTATGCACTATGCTCCGATAGAAAAGAATCCCCAGGGTTTTTAAATCGCCAGTTTTGACAGCGTTGCTATCACGGTATGCAGAAAGCCCCGAATACCTGTGATAGCAGCATTTGCAAAACTGGCGAGTAGCCGGCAGCGTGATGAGCCCCTCTGAAAAGGGCTCACCCGGCGAGTTCTTTCTGCTGCAGAAAGAGAGACGCCTCTCCCGGTGCAAATCTCGGGTGAATTTTTTTTTTTTTTTAATTTACATGTTATTACTAGTGTACGTGAGCAGGGGGTCTCCGGAGCAGAACCCCATTGACTTCAGATATGGGGACCCCCTGCTTCCTGAGATACAGGCCGGTTATGAGGTGCCAATATCTCCTATGCATTTGATTTTCATGGTCACGTGACGCGGGACATTTCAATGCATAGGAGATACCGGCACCCCATAACGGGGCCTGTATCTCAAGAAGCAAGGGTCCCCGGACCTCAAATCAATGGGGTTCTGCTCCGGAGACCCCCTGCTACAATACACTAGTAATAAAACCATAATAAAATTTTTAACACATTCGTTACCATACTGGCTATCTGCTATGGTAATGAAGCTCCTTTAATGTAATTTTTATTAACAGTGTGTGGGAGCAGGGGGTCTCCTGAGCTGAAGCGTCTGATTTCAGCCTCAGCGAACCCCTGCTTCCCAAGTTACAGGCCCTGTTATGGGGCATCGGGTGCCGGTATCGTCGCCTTTTTTAAATCGTCCACGTCACGTGACCGGGGGATTTAAATAAGGAAGGAGATACCGGCACCCCATATCTGGGCCTGTTACTCGGGAAGCAGGGGCTCCCGAGGCTGAAATCAATGCGGTTCACCTCAGGAGACCCCCTGCTCCCGCTCACTATGAATAAAAATGACATTAAAGCAGCTTCTTTACCTTAGCAGATAGCCGCTAAGGCAATGAAGGGGTTAAGGCACAATAGCTGCTTTATTGAGGGCAGAGGGGGTGAGTGAAGCGGGTACTTGGCCCTTCATACATCCCCTCTGCCCCCAATAAACATTACAATATGTACTAACCACCAATACACAACCCACCCCCTGTGCCCCCACATAAAACCAGAATTAATTATTTTTTCTACACATGATTGATACCAGAGGCCGGCGGGTGTCTCTGGGTAGTCCCCGCGGGCCTCCAGCTGGTCCCTGCGGATGTCCGGGGGCTCCAACGGGGTCCCCGGGTGGTTGTTGCAGTTGTCTGGGGGACCCCGGTTGTTCCCCACAGGTGTCTTGGGGCCCTCTGGGGGTTCCCACAGGTGTCTGGGGGCCCTCATGTGGTTCCCACGGGTGTCTGGGGGGCCCTTGGGTGGTTCCCAGGTGGTTCCAGTGGGTGTCTGGGGGTCCTCGAGTGGTGTCCGGGGGTCCCAGCTGGCCTGCTGTACCAATCCTGTATAAAAAAATAAAATTGGGCATATATTGCAATAAATACATCTCCCCTCCCCCACCCCCCCAACACATACTGTACAGTAATGGGCAAAATAACTATTATCCATATATGGATAATAGCTCATTTGCCCATTATTAAATCAAACAGTTTGAAAAGCTGGCGATAAGTGGCTTATCGCCGCGCATTTGGCGGGTTTTTTTTTCCTAGCCAATTTTTTTGCTGAAAAGCTCTTTTTTCGCCGATTTATCAGGGCTCACTGAATAGCAGTAGGCTTTTTTAGCGGTAAGGTGGCGATAAGTGTCTTATCGGAGCTTAGTGCATAGGCCCCATATTCGTTCTTAACATCTTTTACGCAATCATAAAGGTCTTTTGCAAAACAAAATAGAAAAAAAAAGAACCACATTGAAGGATTTATTCAGTGGTTTATTGAGTGATGAAGTCTTTTAAACACTTAAACACACACACACACACACACACACACACACACACACACACACACACACACACACACACACACACACACACACACACACACACACACACACACACACACACACACACACACACACACACACACACACTATTTAGCTGGGTATGATTTGTGTTTCACCAAATGTACTTTCAGGCCTCGGTTTTATTAGGAATTGTAAAAATGTACAGTATTATGTGTTTTATTGCATTGTTATCTGATTTGAACCACGAAGAAATATACTTACAGTAGGCATGGAGAACCTGGCAATGCAAATATATAGCACCTCAGTGGAAAACTGGGGGGGAGGGGGAGGTGTATTTATTGAAATGTATGCCACATTTCTTTTTTTTGTACAACAGGATTGGTACCGCAGGCCAGCGCAGAGCCACGGGGACCACCCGAGGACCCCTGGACACCCACAGGGACCACCCGACACCCACGGGGAGCCCTGTGGGGTGCCCAGACACCTGTGGGAACCACCCAAGGGCCCCCAGATACCTGTGGGGACCACCCGGGGACCCACAGGGACCACCTGGAGGTCCACGGGGACCACCCAAGGACCACCAAAGGCCTCTGGTATGAATCATGTGTTTAAAAAAAATAAATGATGGTTTTATGTGGGGGCCGAGGGGGTGGGTTGTGTATTGGTGATTATAACATATTGTAATGTTTATTGGGGGCAGAGGGGGTGAGTGAAGGGCCAAGTACCCCTTTCACTCACCCCCTCTACCCCCAATAAGCTGCTGTTGTCCATTAACCCCTTCATTGCCTTAGCGGTTAGCCGCTAAGGTAATGAAGTTGCCTGTAAATGCATTTTTATTGCATGGGATTGATGCCGGGAGTCTCAGATGCTGATATTAATGGATATCAACTCCGGAGACTCCCAGCATCAATCCAATGCAGGAAAAATGCATTATTTTTTTCTAAGTCCCGTCTCACCGCTTATCGGCAGCTTCTCACTGCCCTCTTGCCAACTTTTCATGGCGAGACGATTTTGAGAGGAAATTTCAATTCTAGAGCCACGATTAGTCTCGATAAGCTAATCGGGCTACTAGAATACCACGAGTTTGAAAAGCTGGCGTTAAGTGGTGATTATTGCCGTGCTTTTGGCAAAATTTTTTTTCCATCAAAGTAATTTGCACATACCACTAAGCTCTCTTATCGCCAACTTATTGGGTCTTACTGCATAGCAGTAGGCTTTTTTTGGCGATAATGTGGCGATAAGTGACTTATCTGAGCTTAGTGCATGGGCCCCTAAGTTGGAGACTGCTAAAACTGGCCGATTGCCTGATATACTGCTTTAAATTTAAAGAAGGCTGCTGTACTACTACTGTCTACTCTGGAGCAGTCCTGCAGCTGGGAGTAAAGATTGTGGCACCAACATTCCCCTGAAGGACCAAATATTGTCTTTGTTGTCCTATCTCTGGCAACAGCAGGGCTGATTCGTCCGCCGATGGTAGTGGGGACACAGGAACAGGCTTCTGGGGTTCATACCCCACATATCTTCTTAGCAGTGCAGCACCTCCATCTGCCGTAGGCTCCAGTAACTGAAGGTTATCTCCCACAGTAGAACTTATTACCTCTCCCCCCAGTAAGGTCACACACCATGCAGGAGGTATATTGCAAAACAGGAACGGTTTATTACTACACTCTGCAGTAACAGTTACTCAGCAGTCTTCTGCCGGATACAGTCTGTCAGTATTCACTGGATGATGGTCCCTGGACCGCCACTACAGGCAAAGGGCACCGCAACCGTCCTAGGTATGGTCCACACTCACTCTCCCCCGGAGGGAAGAGAACATGGTAAGGCCCCAATCTCAGGCTTCCAATTGTGTGACATGCCTTCCTCAGAGGGAAGGAACAACGTGCTAACTTTAGGACGGTCCTGCCCTTAAGTACAGCCAGAAGGCTGGCACCCGTTGTCCCAGCTACAACAGGATGTACCACCCTCTGTTGTCACTCAAGTGCAGTACCAAAGGTGAGGGGGAAAACCCCATACCATCTACTGGAAAAGCCTGCCTATACCAGGGCTTACTGCCAGGAGGGAAGCAGATCAGTAGCCACAGATGGCATGGCTGCGCACACACACACACACATATATATATATGTATATATACACACACACATCGTATATATGGACTTTTTGTCGTTTTGACTATTTCACTTAAGTAGATCTATTTTGATTGATCAAAGTCTGGTGTCCAGCCTTTGATTACACTGTTAAACCATCATAAGGCTATTGAATGTCTGGTTTTGGAGCAGAATGAGTAATATAAGGACACAATGCTCCCAGATTATGTGTAGGACACTTGCTAATGACACTTTCTGCTAATTTGATGATTCATTTTTCTGCAAGCCTTGAACAGATTATGATTACCGGATTGAAAGTGCAATCTGTGTTAAATGTATTATCTACTGTAACATATGTATCAGATTAATTATGTTTGGTGAAATTAAATGTTGTCACTTATAACAAAAAAGATTAAGATATTTAACTAAATATTTATGCATGGTACTTATACAGAAGTGTATAAGAAAATTGTGTATGTTTTTTTGGTAATTCCATAACCAGGGCCGCCGACAGGGGGGGACAGAAGGGACAGGTGTCCCGGGCCCGGTGTATGCAGGGGGTCTGGCCCTCCGGCGCTGCTCTTCAATACGTTCCACCTGACCATCAACCTCAAACTCACCCATTCCCCAGACGAAGTATACTTCCTAGACACCACCATTACTATAAAGAACAACCAACTACAGACTTCTGTATACCGCAAACCTACAGAAAGAGACAGCTATTTGAGGGACAACAGCTTCCACTCGACACACACTAAGCATGCAAATAGACAGACAGACAGAGACAGACAGATCACTTGTCTTAGACAGGTCTGCAACCCTTCCTTTCACCATTATCCCCAGCATACAGTGCTTCCACTGCAGCAAGGGATTCTGGGAAATGACATGCAAATGAGCACACGTTTCACCTTTTGTTTGAAAACCTATTGTTATGTGGAGCCCATATAAGCTAATGCTCGCTGTTAACACAGCTTTAAAGCACATCATGGGAATCAGATGCAAAGCCAGAGAAACCATTCACAGACATGTTTTAACCTTAATGGGTATCATCCGTGTGAAGTTGGTTGTACTGCTGGCTTTGCATTTTCAAGTAGGGTTTACAATCACGTTTTAAGTTATGGTGGGTGAAAAAGGCACACATATACATACATATATATATATATATATATATATATACACACACACACACACACACACACACACATATATATTGGGGGGTTATACAGTATGTATTGGGGATTTCAAATGTATTGGGGAGGTGGGGGGTTTGTATGTATTTGGGTGGGGGAATTGTATATATTTGTGGTGGTCGTAATTTTTTGTATGTATTTGGGGGTGGGAATTTTTTTGCATTGGGCAGTAGGGTTTTTTGGTATATATTTTGTGAGGGGAATTGTGTGAGGACGGAGTGAGTGAGAGTGGGGTAAATGACGGAGAAGGGAGAGTGAGAGGAGAGATATACATGGGAAGAGAGAGGGGGCTCGGGAGGTGTGAAATGGGGCTCGCAACACTGCTGACGGTGGGGAGGGGGGGGGGGGAAGTCCCGGTCAGAACTGTAGTCCTGGGCCCTGGGAAATCTGCCAGGCGCCCTGTCCATAACGGCCAGAGAAGTAAAAACAGACAGGCACGAAGAGGAGTAAATAACTCTGTGCACGTTAATATCAATACAGATATTGTATTATTGGGTGTGAAGGTCACCCTCGGGTCACTCAAATAAACTGATAACCCGTTCATTCATATATATATATATGCAAATACAACTGTATGCTCATCTGCATGTCTTAGGCAGGTCTGCAACCTATATATATATATATATATATATATATATATATATTCTTGTTACAGGTTACCCATGAGCCTCTGAATACAGAGAAAGCAACTGTGGTTAGTGGCGCATTTTTCACCTAATTTCAAACGTAACAAGAAAACGGCTTTTTTTGTTTTAGCATTTTCAAACTTTTGTTTAATTACACGTTTAAAAAGTTTTTTTTTAATTAAAGTAAAAAAAAAAAAAAGAAATTTTACAAAATATATTTGACAGGCCCGAATTAAAGCCAAAACATTGACCTGAAAAAAAAATCTTATTTCTCTTGCATCTAAAGTCCTGTGAGTGCTTCATTTCTCCGTAAAGATTATTTAACCTGTTCCAGTAGCACCCAGTCAAGTTATAGGAGACAGAGTACAGTGGTTTGCAGAAATATTCAACCCTTACCAATAATCTCACAAGTTGTTGATTTACAAAATAATGCATGCCCTTTTTTTTCAAACTAACTATTTGTATTCAAAGTTACAGAGCTGTAGTGGTTAAACTGAACACTGTTACATGAGAAGGAGGTTAAATGCCAGCAAAGGGGAAAAAAACTAGTTGCATTAGTATTCAGCCTAGCAATTACGGCTATGAGTCTTTTTGGATAGGTCTCTACTAGCTTTGCCCAGTAGCATGGTGACATTTTTGCCCATTTTAAACAGTGAAATTGATTCAGTTCTGATATATTTGTTAGGGATCGTCAATGGACTGCAATCTTCAAGTCTCGCCATACAGTAAATGTTTGATTGTATTCAAGTCAGGACTATCACTGAGCTACTAAAGAACATTAATACTCTTCTTGTTCAACCACTCTTTGGGTTTCTGCTTTGGGTCATTGTCCTGTTGAAATGTGAATTTCCTCTCCAATTTTTGTCTTCGCTGACTCAAACAGGTTTTTCCCAAAGATTTGACTGTACTTTGTACCATCCATTCTCCCCTCTATCCTGACAAGCTTCCCAGTCCCTGCTGAAGAGAAGCATCCCCATAACATGATGTTGCCACCACCATGCTTGACCGTTGGGATGTTGTTAACTGGGTGATGTGCAGCGAAATGTTTGTCTCGTCTGACCACAAAATCGTTTTCCACACGTCTGCAGTATCTATATGTTTTTCCGCAAACAAAAATTGCTCTTCTCTTCCATTTCCCTGCACAGAAGATCACATTCTCTGCTCCTATGCGATCTCCCCTGGAAAATGAACACTCTGTAGGCATGACGTAGCCCTGGAGTGCCAGGCCATACTGGCTACGTTTCGGGGCACCCAAAGGGTTAATACATACTGTAGGCTTTACCATTCATGAGACTTCAAGACTGCAATTGGTCTCCTGCTCGTGTGTTTTTCCTTTGCGATTTTCCAGAAGAGACTTTTCAGGAGGAATTGCACTTTTAAAGTGAAACCAACATGAGGTTCACTATTGAATATGACCTTTGGCATGATCATTCTTTATATTATCGCCTCCATCAGTAGATGTAAAAGATTTACGTTCACGGTTCCTTGTCATGTGCCACCAGGGCGAAGGAACACGGTCCAAGCACAAGCCGAGTGTTTTTTATGGAATGGGTATGGTCTTTAACATCCAAATCCCTCACTGCTCTTCAAAAACACCAAAAGTTATTACTTCAATAAAAATAAAGAACATTTCCAAAGCCATTAGTGCTCATTATGACCACATCAAAAGTTTCCACAAACAGATGCCTGCCAGTCACAGCCATGGTTGAAGCACAAAAAGCTGGCAATCATTTCAATGGGCTCCCGCTTAGAGTTGCAGTTCCTGGCAAAGTCCCGGTGGAGCTCATTGTTAGCTTATTTTATGCATTGGAAAGGAATCTACCCAGACTCCTTAAGGTGAAAATGTGAAAGCTCAGGCCATAGAAAACTCCACCGCTGCCAGGAGCAGAATGAGGTCACCATATTCTGCACAGTGCAGCGGCATGAGGCTTACTATAATGTATAGTGCTTGTAATCTCACAAGGGGCTAGAAGTTTAACAGAGATTGATAATGCAGACACTGGCTTTGTGTGATGTCTCCCAAGTGTAGGCAAAGCTTGCTGAAACCAGCAGTATAACAGTGGCCTGTCGACAGAGATTAAAAATTATGACCCCCTGGAAAGGACAGAAGTTTTAGCTACTCTTCATATCACAGAACAATTCTACATTTAGCAACAACTTACAATTTACATAAATCCACCAAATCCATCTTTATACAAAATAGTTTCCCATGCCTAGAGGAAAAACAATAAATATTCCTGCATTCCAAAACTGAACATTCTTAACTGCATGATGCAAAGTATTTTAGGTGTCCTTAAATTTTTTCCTTAAAGAATATAAAATAGGAAAGGTGCTGTGAACCTTTCTGACAACTTTTCTACAGCACCCAAAGGTAAATGCGAACCCAATTTTCCATTTATATTGTGGCACGTTTTCGAACTATTTCCCTTCAAAAGTAATTGGGATGGATTCTCAATACTAAACGTAAGCATATCCTCACTTGTGGATATATTTGCTAAACAACGCAAGCAGTTTTGCTCCCACTACTGCTATTAAGTGAATAGCAGTAGATGGATCAGCAAAAGTGTTTGCAGTAAAATAAGCCATCAGTTACCTATTAAGTTGAATTTGTAGGTCCATGAAACACTATTACAAGTTGTATTATTAAGAGTTATAATACTGCCCTGTATTCATGATTTGCTGAAAGGCACACATTTAGAACACATGCATCCACTCAAATGCCATTTTATAGATACTGTATAAGAAACACTGTTCTACAATCTGCTGAAAAGAGCATATTCATATATTTACACCAATGTCATTGAATTTGGGAATAGAGATCTTGAAAGAACTAGGAGCACACAGGACAAAAATATAAATTAACAAAACTTTGTATGCGGGATTACATGACACCGCTGTCTGAGTAGGTTTGCCGACCGTGCACTTTTTTTTTAACCCATGCTGTGCTGTAAAAACGGTGTAATATTGCCGGACATACTTGAAAACAAGAGGTAACTCTCAATGTATTACTTCCTGGTAAAATATTTTATAAATAAAATAAATAAGCTTATAGGGATCCATGTTAAAATTGATAAGATGTATAAAGTGAGACACTGCGACTGCTCATTTGCATGACATTACCCAGAATCCCTGCATGCAGTCAATGCATTGTAAGCGGAGTTATGATGGGGAAAGTAAATAAAAATATGGGGAAAGGCAGATTTGTGGACCTTTCTGGGACACGTGCATGTGCTTATAAGTGTTTTTCTTTTTTTTTATTTGAGGTCACTTTCTTACTCACTATAACTTGCTTAGTATGATGATTACTATAAACCCAGCTTCTCTCTGCAAATTATAAGTGGGAGCAGAAGGTAAACCATACTCAGTTCACTGCACTCTTCCACTCTTAAATGGTGATTTATCAAAGTCTCCCATTTACAAAACTGGGGCAAATTAGCTCCTGTCTTGCCCCAGATTTGTGGCCAGGACACCTTAATAAATAACCTCCTTAGTGTTTAACAAACAAGCACCAGGAAGGAATTGGTCTTATATTTAAAAAAAAAAAAAAAAAAAAACCAGTTTTACTAATCCTGTAATACAATTACAGAGTAAAAAGTGTGACAATTAAAAATACACACCTGGCAATACAGTAGATTGATAGAAAACCACCTTAAATGAATCTTAAAAGATGATTTTACTCTCAATCTCCCTACAGCTAACTGTCCCGCAGGCTACAGGACGTCAGCTGAAACAGCTATCACCCTGGATCTCCCCTAATGCCTAATTAACAACCAGGCTGATGGAGCTGCATCTCCGTGGGAGGCACATACTATAGCTTGGAAACAGAATAAAAGAAAGAGAGCAAGTGCCTCCGCATGAAAATCAATGCCTTTCCTTATTCCCCTGTGTTACATTGCTCTGAAGGAGAAAGGATTTATTAGAGCACACATTTGCACAACTACAAGGATCTCACATCTGCTTCACCGCCCCCTCGGAAATAAAAGAAAAGGAAACGTAACATACAATGTTTTACTGATGTATGTATAGCTTTATTTTAATAGTGCCATCCGTGTACACAGTGCTTCACAGCACTAAATTTATGTAGTGACTTAAAAAACACACAAAGTACAACTGAAATGCATCTGTGAAACCATATCTGGGGTGGAAAGTCTGGAAGCACAAAATGACCAGCCAGTTTCGAAAGATGAGACAATCGCCATATGTCAGATTAGAAAAACAAAGGAGCACCAAGATGGTGACCTCATGAGTTCCAGCGTAGAACTATACCTATCAGCAGCACTATTTCTACTTGCATCAGGGTATCTACAGGTTTATTTCATAATCTGGACTAGCCATTGGTGCTGTGTTTGACTGTACCTCTAGGAGTGCCTCAGTAAGTGAAGGCGCGGACTATAAAACAATGACAATGAGTTTGAAGTAGGGGAGCCTGGTTGAAATCCTGGGGTCAGCTCCTTGTGACCATGGGCAAGTCACTTTATCTCCCTGTGCCTCAGGCACCAAAAATATATTGAAAAACAAAAGAATACAGTTGATCAACTTCATGCCACAGTAATAAAATGTGTAGAACCAATAATGGTATGGGTGCAATGCGTGATTGAGGGTATAACAGAATACAAATAGGGTGACAAAGAGATGTCCCCCAAAAGAAGATCACTAATATGCACACCACAATCTTCTACCAAAAAAAAAAAAAATTGTAAGCTCTATGGAGCAGGGACTTATGCCTGCAAAATTCTATGTACAGTGTTGTGTATATTGTACAACTGTAACCCTCCTTGCCCGGCTCAAAAAGAGTATAGATCTAGTTGAACTATATACATGGAAATGCTCCATCTCTCATACCCATTCAAGGAGCAGGTTACATGCAGGCTGGGTGTCGATGCTCAAATATAACACAGATGGGTGCCAGGAACTTTTATAAAACATATATTACTTCATTGGACCGCCGTCAATAATGCTTCAGAGACATTGACATACAGTACTTCACAAATAATAATAATATAATTCATCCCCTTTGTAGCCTTCACTCTTACTCTAGGGAGGTACTGGAGTTAATCCCCTCTGTAGCTCTCACTCTTACGCTGGTGCGGTACTTGGCTTGTTTCCCGCATTAAGGTTTAGACAGGCAGTATTTTGTATAGAGTGAGTGATGCCCCATATTAAATGGACCACTCTGGAATACACTTCAGGTTGCTGAATTAAGAGCCGGCTACTGTGTACCGCATACGTCTTCCATACCTATCTGATCAGGATTGCACTAGAGACCTTGTGGTTGGGCCGATCCAAACACATTCCGGAATTACCAACACTGAGAACACCTTACTAAAAGCATGTTTCCTCCCCTTTAATAGTGAGAATAATCTCAGACCCATACTACTGGCACTAACTAACATGCCCTTGCATGTTCCTTAACTGAAAACAACAAAGGGTGACAGGATACATCTCAACACATTTACTATACACTTAAACCTATTTGCAAGACTCACATGTGAAGCCCTCTGCATAACTCTATGGGACCTGCTTCTAGAACATTGGGTGGCTCTATATATACCCTTCTATCTCCCTTTTTTGACATCAGTGGTCAGAAGACATACTGGTGATGGCTAGAAAAGGAAAAAAAAAAACTATTATTGTATTGGACCTCGCTGACAATAACACAAAATATACCCACAGTAAGAAAAAAGTGAAACAAACTGGGGATAAATAGTTGTCTACTGTATTAGGGAAGATGGGTGTAGCCATGGCTGGTTCTGGCTACCTGTCTGCCCTTCATGACACGTAAGTCCTGGTCGATGCAGGCAGTGTCAGGCTCAATCTTGGGGATCCCGGGGTTCCGCCCCCCTCACCAATTTGCACCAATTTATATTCTGTTTCATAAAAAATCTGGGGAGGAGTCTTGGGAGGGAGCGCGCTTCCGGAGATTTTTTTAGGAAATAGAATATGAAATAGTGCAAATTGGTGCATGCTTCGAGTGAAATTTAGAACAAATTACGTAATGGTCAGATCATTTATAAATAACTGACCTGCAGTCAAACTGTACATGGCGAGCAATACTAATCTTAATGCTCCTCGCACAAATTACAAGATTGTTGCACCACTCCTCACCCTCTCTCTCTCCCCCCTTGTCCTCTCACCCTCCTACCCCCCCTTGTCCTTTCACCCCCCCTTGTCCTGTCACCCCCCTTGTCCTGTCACCCCTCCCTTCATCCTCTCACCCCCCCAATCCTCTCACACCCCCTCCCTTCATCCTTTCACCCCCCCCCCCCTGTCATTATCAGTAGGTTTCAAATTTAGACTTTAAAATCCAGCATTAAATTGCATATTGAATCATGCCAGTGAATAAGTAACCTGCTCTGGCTTCTTGGGGATTATCTGTAAGTAAGAAGGGCACTGCAGAGATTGCAATGCTGTTGTGATGAGAGCCGAGTTATGGAGCCTTTCTTAGAATTTACAATGTTGGTTATTTTTAATAGATCTTGAAAATGGGAAGACTGTTAGTATGGGAAAAGAAAAGGAAGGGTGAGTGAGCAATTAAACAAAGTTGCCAGTACTGTATGTACTGTCTCTCACCACACACACACGCACGCAAAGACGCACACACGCAAACGCGCACACACACGCAGCACACCGCCTTACCTCTCTGCTGCATGCTCTTCCTCCACTCTTTGGCCCCACCCCCCTGCCACCTCCTGATTGGTTGCTGCGGTGTAATTCAGCCAATCAGAAGCTGCCCAGCCCCCTAGCAGCAGCAGCTCTGCTCTATCCCATGTCCGGTATTATCTCTCATATTTTACCGGACAGGGGAACAAAATACCGTCCTGTCCGGTTCAATACCGGACACCTGGCAACCCTACGGCCATAACACTACATGGGCTAACTACAGTATGTGTCTCAAATGGCCTGCATTCGAGGACAGTGTGTACATATCTGTGTGTGAAACCTGTTATATACACGCAATAAAAAAATTAAATACATCATCCAAAATCCAGCATGGACACTCTCCCCTATATCAGAGAAAAGGAAGTAGCCAGAGGAAATGAACCCCCTGCCAGGTCTCAGCTTCCCATGTTTACAGCTCATTTGTATGTCATTACCCAGAATCCCTGGCTGCAGTGGAAGCAGTGTATGCTAAGAGATAACTGGGAAAGGCAGGTTTATGGACCTAGGAAGAAAGCGAATGTGCTCACAAGTGGTATTTTTATTTGTATGTTTATAGTACAAATTAATTTGAAAACAATTACAGATGTAGCAGGCGTTATTGCGCACCAGTTATGACACATTAACTAGCAAAATTGTGCAAAATAATGCGATTTGGCAATTGTTTGCATTGTCAAAAATAGCAAACTGAACAATAAGGCATTCAAACTCACACTTACAGTAATGCAAGATCATTACCGTCGGCTACATCTGTACTCAAAAATACTTACAGTTATTGGCTTTTGATAAAATATGTCACCCAGATTCATCACCTTAAACAGGTCACGGTCACCAATTGGAGGGATTAACCCTTCAAGGGAAACTATAATTCAAGTGATTCAATAACCGTGTACTGTATGCCGTTTATGGTTATTGTTGATCAAATTTGTGCTCAACCTAACGTGGAATTATTGTGCTGTTTGGACTTGGCTTTTGGGTTTAAATTTAAAAAGCTATTACATGGGTCAAATTAACCCTTTGGTTGCCAGAACGGCTGTGTCGCAGGCCCTGTGGAAAGCAAAAGGTTTAAAGAAACAGTTGTTAAAATGGTAGAATATGTTACATGTCTAAAGGGCTGTCACTTTGGCTCTATTATATGCCATAACCCCCCCCCCCCCCAACAGGTCAGGTTTTAATGATACCCCAGCGTCAGCACAGATGGCTCAATCAGTGGCTCTGTCAAAGACTGAGCCACCTGTACTGAAGCTGTTATATCCTTATAGCAGCAGTCCAAGCTGAACCACACACTTTAATATGTGTATCAATATAATCCACACAATAAGTAACTAGCTAAATTGCTGATCGATCTGTTCTCCTGTGACTGATCGATGAAGATTCGGCTCGGGGGTCCACTAAAAGGCTCCCAGTGCAGCACAAGAGGACCAAAGATGCAAAGTTCTGTGGGGAAGATTATGTGACCAGGCAGTCACTAGATACAATTGGTGCACTGCTAGAGAGAGGGCAGGGCTAAAAAGGGGTGTGCCAGAGCCTGTTTCAGAAGAGCAAGGGGATGCGACTTTGTAAATGGTTGCTATAAATAAACAAAAAATGCTCGTTACATTATAATCCATTAAAATGTCTTTCAGAGTTGTTGTTTTTTTTTTAAATGCTACAAGTATTTTCTCATAGCACAGGACTGATTTATTAAAAAAACAAAAAAAAAAAAACCCCCCACACATGTTGGATATTGCGTGTTTGCAGTTTCAAAACCTGACCTGTTAGGGGATCCTGAGGACTGGAGTTGAGCACCACTGGTCTACAGCACAGGGAAGCGGCTTCCCAGCATATTGAATAAGGACGAGTATTTCAGATATAATACACACTGCTACAGTAAGATTGTAATTTTACTCTAGCACTCAAGATGTTAATGGCCCAGAGGAGGGAATATGACAAGTTAAAAATGACACTGCTCTGAATGACAGCCACAAGCTCCCTCTCTCCCATGAAAAGCTCCCTCACTGCACAAGGCCGATAAATAATGGAAAGGTAAAGTACCCTGAAGTAGTCGGCACCACACTGTTTGGCCTCGGGCGGATGTGAAATAGAGAGAGGAAATACGCTGCCCGCTAGGTCTGGAACAGTGGGATTAATAACGCATCAATTTTAATGCAGCGGCCTTTTTTTCTGCTTCACAAACAGCAAAGTGAATGTTTGAGCATCTCGGCAGGGGGTTAATGAGGAGTCTGATTAGTTATTCAGATTTCTCTGCACTGCTATGTACCATCCTAGAGAGGGGGATGGAAAGGATTTCACACAATGCAGCTTCTAGATAACATTTAAAAAAATAAATTATATATTGTAAATAGTCGTGTTAGTCCAGTTGCAATAGTGCAGAATAAATGAGTACTTCAGTATTAGGTGATACTTTTTTTTTATTTGGACTAACAATTTACTGTACGTCATAGGACAAGCTTTCGAGAGTTCTCCTCTTTTCCTCAGGCCAGCAATACTGGTTTACAAAGGAATATACACACACACACACACACACACACACACACACACACACACACACACACACACACACACACACACACACACACAGTACATATACACACACAGTACATATACACACACCTTAATGGGTCTCCTCAGTGTGGGGTTGGTTATACTGGCTTTGCAAAATGAAGCAGGGATAGGTTTCACCATACTTAGTAAAGTTATGGTGGGTAAAAAAAGTGACAAAAACCCTCCATAGTAAAGCATATGGAAAATGGAAATATTACTGTATGCTTATTTGCATGTCTTAGACAGGTCTGAAACCCTGCCTTTCACCATTATCACCAAGGTCGAAACAGCTGTCCGTTGGTGGGTTTACTGGCAATGCATCTTAACCCAGGCTGTGCTCAACGCTGTGAAATGCAGCAAGCTTATAGGGGACCATGTTAAATGGTTTTGAAGCAAATGGTGGCACTGTGTGCTCATTTGCATGTCATTTCCCAGAATCCCTTGCTGCAGTGAAAGTATGTATATATGTGTATATATATATATATACAGCTCAACTCCGTTATAGCGCGGTCCTCGGGGGCCACCCGATCTGACCGCGCTATAACTGGGGTCACGCTATTTTTAAAAAAAATGGCCGCCGCGCCCGATCGGGAGGAGGGGGTGTAGTGAGGCGGAGTGATGTGCCGTCAGCCCTACATGTCCCCTAGCAGCCACTGTAGTTCTCCCAGCATTCCCCGCACTGCCCATAGCAGCTTCGCACCATCCAACCACGGATCCGCGCAACTATCCTCCAGCCTTGCACCGATCCCCCCACCTATTCCCGTCCCCCCCACAGCCTTGCACTGATCCCCGCACCGCCCCCACTCCCTCACGCCGATCCCCACACCGACCCCCCTGCCTCGCGCCGATCCCACAGCCTTGCACCGTTCCTCCCCCCCCCCCAGCAGCCCCACGATGCCCCCAAAGGTTGGCTGTGACATCAAAGGTAGGGGGGCTGTGTGTGTGGTGTGTGTTTGGTGTGTGGTGTGTGTGCTGTGCTGTGTGTGCTGTGAGTGTATGCAGTGTGTGTGAGAGTATGCAGTGTGCTGTGAGTGTGTGCAGTGTGCTGTGAGTGTGTGCAGTGTGCAGTGTGCAGTGAGTGTGTGCAGTGTGCAGTGAGTGTGTGCAGTGTGCTGTGCTGTGTGTGCAGTGTGCTGTGTGTGCAGTGTGCTGTGAGAGTGTGCTTTGTGTGTATGCATTGTGCAGTGAGTGTATGCAGTGTGCTGGGAGAGTGTGCTGTGAGTGTGTGCAGTGTGTGTATGCAGTGTGCAGTGTGTGTATGCAGTGTGCTGTGAGTATGTGCAGGGTGTTGTGTGTGTCCAGAGTGTGCTGGTTCTGTGAGTGTGTGCAGTGTGCAGTGTGCAGTGTGCAGTGAGTGTGTGCAGTGAGTGTATCCAGTGTGCAGTGAGTGTATGTAGTGTGCAGACATTTTTTTTAATTTGGGGTCCATGCTCAACCCGCATTATAAGCGGATTCGCGTTATAACGGGGTTGAGCTATATATATATATATATATATTTATATATATCCTGTGGAGGGTTTTTGTCACTTTTTTTACTCACCATAACTTAACTCAGTATTATATATATATATATATATATATATATATATATATATATATGTCCGGAAATAATTGGACACTGATACAAGTTTTGTTATTTCGGCTGTGTACCAAAATAAATTCAAGCTACAGTTAAATAAGGAATATGGGCTTAAAGTGCAGTCTGTCAGCTTTAATTTGAGGGTATTCACATCCAAATGGAGGAAGGGTTTAGGAATTAAACCTACCCAGCCTAGAAATATTACAAAGCAAGTATAAACCAACCTCACACTGATACCCATCAAGGTTGAAACATGTCTGTGAGTGGTTTGTACTTGCTTTGCTAGTCCCATGCTCTGTTTAAAAGCGGTGTGAATGGCGATGCATCACCTTAAATGGGCTCCATGTGAATGGATATTCCAGGCAAAAGGTGGCACATTGTGTGCTCATTTGAATGTCATTTCCCAGAATCCCTTGCTGCAGTGGGAGCATTGTATGCTTGGTGATAATGGTTGAAAGGCAGGGTTGCAGACCTGTCAAAGACATGTGAATGTGCTCACAAGCGAGATATATATATATATATATATATATATATATATATATATATATATATCTTTTGATTTCAGACTTCCGTTTTCTCCCTGACGAAAGCAAGAGACTGATTGAAATGTACTAAACTTCTGACTATGGCCTGCTCTCCTTTATTTCATTACATTTATCCAACACTAAAAGGTCACTGGTACAGCACAGCCATAGTTATGTAGAACTTGCTTGATTAGGAGTTTAGCAAATGCACCCAGGTCCCTAAAGGCGATATTAGAGAAAATACTGGAAACTGAAAAGACAGTGTTAGATTTCGGTACATTAGAGAAAAGATCAACAGTGTGGCAACTATCATTTAACGGAAAAATAATGCACTTGGGTCACAAAAATCCAAAGGCAGAATACATTTGATAAAATGTCAACTTCTATATACTAAAATGGACCGGGGAGTCATTATTTCAGCTGATTTAAAAGTAGGTAAGCAATGTAACAAACAATGGGGTAAGCCAGCAGGATGCTACTGTAAGTTGTACAGAGACCACTACTGTATTAGCAGCAGAATGAGAGTGATGCCACTTTGTAGATCATTAGTGAGACTGCACCTAGAGTACTGTGTTCAGAAATGAATGGGAGATTGTGCAAATAAGGGCTACAAAAACGGTGAATGGTCTACATCAGGAAAGACTGAAGGACCCTAAAATGTACATCATGAAGTCTCGAAGAGAGAAGGGAGATATGATGGAAATTTTCAAAGGCAAAATGGGATTCAATAAAGAACAGAAGGGAAGCAAATTTCAGAGAAAGAAGTGCTAGAACAAGGGGCCATGCTCTCAAGCTGGAGGGTGGCAGGCTCAGGGGAAATGTGAGGAAGTTGTTCTTCACAGAAAGGTTGGAGAATGTATTAAATGGCCTCCCAACAGAGGTGGTAGAGGAATACAATAAAGGAATTAAAAATGCTGGGGAAAGACATAAACCTATTCTAAAAATAAAATAAAGGCAAGGATCAAAAATAATGTTTTAGAGCAGATAGGAAAATATATGTTTAAATTCAGAAATTAAATGCCAGAATTTGGGATTCTGTTTTAAAGGTGCAGTGCCCCAGAGTAGCTTTTCTGGGGACACTGGAAATCAAACCATGAAATAATCTTTTTGTTCTGTGTAATTCTAAACCCCTTTCGTTTCAGGTAGGCCAGCAATAGGCTTAATAAACACAAAATCACAGATTAGGCCTAATCTCTATTTCTTCTATGCAGGGAAATAAAATATATCTATATTTTTTTTTTTTTAAATATTATATTTTTAGTGACCGGCTTCACAATGGTATATCAAAAGAATACATTCTCACAAACACATAATACAAAATATAGCCAGCTGAATTATACATGGGTTACATGTGTATCTATTCGAGATAAAGTTTTTAATGGAGTTACCTTTCATTATTATCAATGAAGTCAAGGTATAGTATATTATTTGAAAGTCTTAAAAATAGTTGTTTTTCAAGAACTGAACAGAGGATTTTTTTTTTTACCCTAAATTCTGTGAAGTTTTAGCCCCCAACTTAGTAATGGACATAGGGCCTCATGCAGTAAGCGTTGATAAGGGAAATATGGCCATGTTATAGCCAAAATTGGGTTTGAGATTCAGTAAGCGCCGATAAGTGCTTCATATCGCCAGGTTTCGGAGCCGATAATTTGGTTATGGCCAGTCGCCTGCCGATAAGCCTGTTTTCGACACTGATCGCCACTTTTTTAAATCGGCTGGATTCAACAAAAAAAAACAGCTTATCGGGGCTGATCGGCACTACGAAATTGAGATGTTATGGCCGATTTCTCCCGCCAACTAAAGTTGGCATTTTGGACGGGAGAACGATCGCTAAGGCTGCCGGAACGGCACTTAGAAAAAAAAAATCTTCTGTACATCAATGGAAGTCAATGGAGCGGGGACGTATAACAGTATAGTACTGTTTACGTTTCATTGCTCACAATACAAGGGGGATTTGCATTACAGTGTGGGGGCATTCCCTGCATTGTGTCACAGCTGACGTGTCTTATTTGCATAACATTCGACTTTTACATGTTTTCAGCATTTGCGGGTCACATTACTCATCATGTGATGATGTGGCAAGGGAAAATACTATACTACACTCTTAAAGGAGAACCTCACATCATATCACACATTTTACTCAACTCAGCGACAATTATTTACATGATGTCACACATGTCACACATGTCACACATACACAGTATATTCATCTTCCTTTACATTACACAATGCTTGTAATGTGACACGCATCTTTAAACGTTCATGTACATCTGTATTCTCATGTTTACATATACTTTTGGGTCCTCCCTATTTTCATGACGTCACTTATTGGACGCTCAATCACATTGCATGTTTACATTGTAACCGTTGCATTACAAGCACTTCAACCTAACTTATACACACATGTACAGTAATTCATCATTGGGACACCTTGTAAACTCATTCTATACCAACTATCCTCCTTACACAAATGCATGCATATGCACACGACTATTCATTGTTGCCAACATGTCACAATAACATGGATAATTACACATGTTACACAAAACTTTTCCCACGTCAATCTCAGCCTTTTTGTCTCATTACATGACTGACTCTTGCGTTCACAAGTGTTACATGCATTGCACATGCAACTATTTATTTGCAAGCAATCTTTGTACAAAGCTTCACGTCACATCATTGCCAAATATCATCATTCCCTGCAGAATACACACAACAAATACTTAGAACAACAAGTGCACACAGCTTGCCACAGAAGTACTTTATTATGGTAATGTAACACCTTGCATTTTACTATGTCACCTGACATCATCACATACCTATTTAAAGGACGCACATTACCTGCTCATTCACAGCTACTCATTTCAAAATGTTGCGAATGTTTAGGAGACGCAGGAACATTCTTTTCTATGACATGCTTGATGATCAAGAGAATCATATAGGGCAAGGTAGGGACACACCGAGGGACAGTGACAGTGACGCGGATACGACAGGGACAGGGAGAGGGACAGGCCGAGGGACAGGTAGAGGGACAGGAGATCAGAGGAGAAGACAGAGGAGACAACTTGTGCCTCGTCCGCGTCTGTACAGGGAGAGAACCCTGTTAGATGGGATGAGTGAGGAGGAGATTGTAAGTCGCTATCGTTTGAGTTCAGCAGCAATCTTAGCTCTTTATGAGGAGATAAGGGGGGATTTAGATTTTTTCACAGCCAGAGGTCGTGCAGTCCCTGGGCTTGTTAAAATGCTGTGCTCATTACATTATCTTGCTTCCGCGTCATACCAGACAACTGTGGGCATAGTGGGCGGGGTCTCGCAATCTACATTCTCGCGGGCCTTGACCCAGTTTCTCTATGCACTCAATAGACGCGCTAGGAATTATATTCATTTTCCTACAGAGGCGACAGAGTGGCTGGAAGTCAGGACTGGCTTTTATAATATAGCAGGGATACCATGTGTGCTGGGTGCAATCGATTGCACACATGTTGCTTTGATTGCACCTAGTCAGAGTGAGCATGTGTACCGCAATCGGAAGCACTACCATTCACTCAATGTACAGGTGGTATGTGATGCCACGATGAGGATAATGCATGTGGTACCCAAGTTCCCTGGTTCCAGTCAAGATTCCTCTATCCTGAGGAACTCTTCAGTCTTCCATGCGTTCGAAGAGGGACATTTTGAACCTGGTTGGCTGCTGGGTGAGTACATATTTACATGTTCTAACACAAAACACATGTTGATTTAGGAATGTTGGCATTGTAGAATTTGATCACTAATGTCAGCTTATGTGTGCTCCATTCATTATAGGTGACTCAGGATACGGAATTAGGCCGTGGCTCTTGACTCCGGTGCTAAACCCTCAAACTGAAGCAGAGGACAGGTACAATGCAGCCCATATATCTACAAGATCTGTTATAGAGAGGACATTTGGCCTACTCAAGACCAGGTTTAGGTGTCTGGACAGAACTGGTGGGGCTCTTCTATACAAGCCTCAAAAAGTGTCTGATATTATCCTTGCCTGTTGCATTTTGCACAATGTTGCACTCAGGCACAATGTACAGTCAGACCTAGCTGAGGCTTTGGTAGACGAGCATCCCACCCATGTAGCTGCTGAAAATGAACAAACAGCCAGTGGTGGCCAGACACGACAGAATCTCATCAATTCATTTTTTTCTTGTAAGTACAAACTCATATGTTCCTAGTACTACTTTTATAGTTTAATTATGTTATATTAACAATAATGTTTCTTTATATAACCTTCTGTTAGGACACAGATGAATATGGGTTGCACACCTTTCTTTTCTCTGCTGTGTGCACAAAGGGATGTGGCACCGGTATGTTATTGTTGCACAGGTTATATAATCCCTCTTCAATTGTACTTTAGTTGTGTGTATGTGAATACAACTTGGGTAACAAAGCAATAATATTTTAGCATTGTGTTATTCCTTATGCTAAGACAAAACACATATTATGCCCATAATCATTCATGCTTCTAGTATGCTTACATACAATGTTATTGGTGCAGTGTAACATGTACATCCATATGATGTGTACACCAGGCTGATTTACATTTTGAATGTCATGAAATATACATGGTGTTGTACATTTAACACCAAATACACACTTTGCTGTGTTGTTTACGGTACTGAAGATGGCATGTCAATGTTTGCAATTTATATATTGTTCCTTTGCATTATAGGTATATCTCCAGTATGACTGATCATGGTATGTATATTTGCTGACATCTCTCATAAGATGTGGCTACCTCAATCTTCCTATAATTATTGGAACTAAAAACCCAACATATTGGTTTAAACACAAATGTTACATATATGTACTTTCTGTATCATGTATATGCATTTAGCTACTCTTGAGCTTTCATGTGCATTGTATTACAAAATGATTACTCACATTTCATCACATTTTATGTATGTTTCCTTATAATTTCCATTAATGTAATATAGAGGTGGTTGGAGAAAAGGGGATAACTGTACTTATTTGTTTACTTACGGGAGCACATTCATCACTAGCATAGACACACTTTTTAAGACAACTGTTTGTGTCTCTATCAATTGGTGTAGGATCCATGTATAACACCGACAAATGATAACACCAGCTTTATTATGGTAGCTTATATCATCATATTGACTATACTATGTATTTCTAAACGATTAATAAACACAGTAAACTATAGTTAGTTAGGTTAATGAAATATACACAGAAACGTACTTCATAACATGATGGTGATGTCATATTCAGAACATCATGCATTGGAGGGGACCATAACATCTGGCCAGTAACATTATTTGCTACAGTCCCAAACCATTTTATCTACATACCCATGTAACAAGAGATTTTAAAAATAAATGGCTACTTGGTTGTAAGTGTCCTTTACATTGGGAGAAGGAGTGGCTCACTGAGTAAAGACACACACTGGCACTGATAGTTTGAAGCAGGGGAGTCTGGTTCAATTCCCGGTGTGGGCTCCTTGTGACCTTGGCCAAGTCACTTTATCTCCCTGTGCCTCATGCGGAAAAAAAACATTTGTACGTTCCACGGGCCAGGGACCTCAGGCTGAAACATGTGTCTGTAAATCGCTGCGTACAACTAGCAGCCCTATACATGAACATGCTCATATTATTATTATTATTGTTACATAGTTTCGACAGTCATACGTTCCATTACATATTAGAATACACAAATGTGTTAGCAGAGTGGGAATGGTTGTTATATATAAAACACACCATGTCATAAAATGTTAGTAGTCATTAAAGAACACTCAATAAAAATTCATGAGGCACTCTTTTGCAACATCATTATGTTAATTAAGTGCTTATGCAATATAGGCATAAGGGTATCACATTTTTAATTGTTTGTTAATAAGCGCTGCAAGCAATATAAAATTAGTTCCATATGTAGTATAGTAGTCGGTGGCTCCTCCTCACAATCATCTCATATAAAGGTAGACTCTTCTGAAATCATACATTGATCCGATTGTATCTTCCCCGACATCTCTGAAATACAGCAAACACATGATGGTCAAAGATGGCACCTTACTAGATATGCATCCGTGACAACGCGTTACGCAGCTCTATATGATTGTGTAGATACACACGTCAGTCACTTATATGTTAGAAGTAAAACTGTTCATCAGTATGTAATGTTTCTTTAAATTTGTAGCAGGCATAACTATGTATAAGAAGTGAACGTTGCCTGTATACTGAAAGATGTGCGCGCACATCTTTGTGTGCGCACGCACTTCACGCTTGGCTCCACTAACTGTTAGCGCATGCGCAAAACAAAGCGTACGTTGTGCGTTCAATACATGTTGAAAATACCAGTAAACATAACATCTTTATTTCAAATACAATGAAGACGAAACTACATTCGTTCTAAACGAGTACATCTGTATTCTTTTTAAACAGACGTGTTTGAACAGAAAGCACGGCCGATAACACAATGCGCAAATGCAATACGTGTGACGTCATGTTAAGCCAGCGTGAAACGCACGCTAACACTCCTCCCACTCAATTAACATTCGGCTAACGCCCAGGGTACGCCTACAAACACTGAGCCGCACGCATCACACACTGCAGTTACCGTTACTATAACAAAACATGACAGCCAATAGGCTTTGAGGCGCGCACGTCGCTTGGGGGCGGGACTTACATCACTAATCCTTTTTAAGGACGCCTTGGCCCATGACAAGGGTCCCACGTCATACGTGGTGGACCCGGTTTTCAATGTTGTAGATGTTGCATGATAACAAAACAGGTATGTGTTAGAGTAATGGTAAAATGTTGCTAATATGTTTAAAGGGATAGGAAAGTACGTATATTTATTCCGTCAGCAATGTGTACTACTCTTTCAGGTCCTACTATATTGTATTAGGAAACAATTTGTTTGTGATCGCTACATGTTATGCAGTCTGCAATGTTACGCTGTATCCACGCATTGAAAGTGAAAATGGTGGTTACAAAAAAAAAAAAAATTTAAACGCAGAGTCAACGCATAACGATTGTTATATTTACCATTCTTCTAGAATTAACTCTTCGCCTGGCTGCAACTGGTCGCTCCAGAAATGCAAGCCATTTTCATCCACGCTTAACCCAACCGCTGAATCCAGTATGGCACATATCTCCTCCAGGATGCGCTCATAGGAATCGCCACTGCTTTCTTCAAATAATTGGTCGGGAGGTAGGTTCATTTCTTCCGGTTCCCATTCCAATGCAATTTCAGCTGAAAGGCTTGGTACATAATCATAGTACTTTTGTTCTTGTACAATGTGGGTTTCAGGAATGGAGGCTGCAGATATTGCAGCACGTATCGATTCAAACGGATCAGTAGTAGCGGATACATTGCTATTGCCATTAGGAATAAATATGCCTTTCACGACAATATAAGTGCCGTCTTTCAGGATAAATTGTTTTTCCGGGGCAATCTTCCAGAAACCATAGGTGTGTTGTAGCTTATCCTGGTCACGTTCAAAAAAGTCATTACTTGATAAAGTGAATCTTATTGAGGAATTAAAATTCCGTGCATGCTTACGGTCTTGGTAATAAGGATATTTTGCTCGAATGAAATCATCGATTTGGCGTGTGCTTGCTTTCTGTCCGCGACTGTTCAAGATGGCTTCACAGATCATGTACTTATACCCTAAAAGGGGATTAATATTGTTAACGAATTCATCAGCCATGTCTGAGTAGCACAAAAGCTGTGTGCAGGTCTGTGTTATTTGCTCATCAAAATGAATGTGCTGAATGGCTAACAAACTCCTGTTTTTCCTTGTCAAGGTCAACAAAAGTAACTACTTTGACTCCTTATTTCAAACGCCAATTGGATTTGTTTGTCTAATTGGGTTAACAGTTGTGGTTCGTGATATGGGACTGTGGGAGAAACATTTCTCCTTCTTTTATCTCGTTTGTGAAAAACATCCCTAGACTGTGAATGCGTTCACATAGTGTTTTTTTGAAAACTAACAAAGACCAGTGTGTGAAAATATTTCTTAGCCAGGCATATCAGTAAAAACACACCTGCAAAAAGAAATGTTTTTTCCCCGCTTACATTTCTGTGTGTATGTGAAAGTCTGGTTAACTCCCTGTCTGCATGAGTTTAAATACGTGTGTATATATATATATATATATATATATATATATATATATATATATATATATATATAAATATATCTCTTATAAAAATATATATATATTTATATATAATATTTTTTTTTTTTTTATATTGCAGGAGTACACACAACATTGATGGCATTAAGTATACCTTGTATGAAACCTATTTAAATGGTGAGAAACATGATTGAATTAAGTAATAAACATTTGTTTAAGCACAATACTGTTAGAGTCTCATACTTAGGATATTTCTCAAACATTAGGCCTGTATTATTAAAATAGTGTTTTCACAAGGAAGCATGAAGTGTATTAGTTTGTGTATACCAGTTTATATAGTACTATATATATATATATATATATATATATATATATATATATATATATATATATATATATATATATATATATATATATATACACACATATATACATATATATATACACACATATATACATATATATATATACACATATATACATATATATATACACATATATACATATATATATACACATATATACATATATATATACACATATATACATATATATATACACATATATACATATATATATACACATATATACATATATATATACACATATATACATATATATATACACATATATACATATATATATATATATATATACACACACTCACACTCACACTCACTCAGTGTGTGTGTGTGTGTGTGTGTGTGTGTGTATATATATTATTATACATTCTGAGATGTTATAGAAACGAACACACAACTGATTAAAGGACAAAATTACAATGGCCAAGCAAGGCAAAGGTAAGTAATAATTTACACATAATCCTGCTGTACACGTACAAGAAAGATGTTTGCACTTACTTAGGTGTTTTAATAATTGCATGTGACTAATATGCATATGCAATTCTTACATCAATTAACACACCCAAATGCAATGTTTTGCTGCAAAGTCAATGGCAGCTTCTCTAAACTTAGCAACTGGCTCCTGGTGGACCATTACTGAACAGACGATTACAACATAAATATTTATAACACAATTAATTATGAGTGTTAACATTTCCAAAACTTCACGTGTACAAGAACATAGTTGAAAGTTTGGAAACAACACAGTCTTCAGCATACATACAATAGTAATTAGATAATCTGAAGTCAACAAAACAAGGCCAAAGACATATTTTCTGAATTATAACATTTATTTTTTTTGTTCCTTTTGCGAGCGAGTAACAGGCCTGCTTGTTGTCTCTTGAATTTTCCTTTTTCTTTTGCCACCAACTTTAGGCACAACAGAGCCACTTTGAGTGGCCTCTGGCACTTCACGGGCAGGGCTTGTGGCCAGTGACTGTTCACCTACGGGGCTTGTGGCCAGTGACTCACCTACAGGGCTTGTGGCCAGTGACTCACCTACAGGGCTTTTGGGCAGTGATTCACCTACAGGGCTTTTGGGCAGCGATTCACCTACAGGGCTTTTGGGCAGCGACTCACCTACAGGGCTTTTGGGCAGCGACTCACCTACAGGGCTTTTGGGCAGCGATTCACCTACAGGGCTTTTGGGTAGTGACTGTTCACGGACAGGGCTTGTGCCCAGTGACACATGTGAGCAAGTTGGTAGACACTGCACAAGTGATGGTTGGTCTGTTTCATGTGTGTCTTTTGTTGTTTTTGACCAAAAACTGGTCAGTAGTAACTGCTTGTATTTTGTTTTTGTGGGCTCCTTTGTAGGTGTCAGCTGCTGATTTTGTACAGATGGCAGTGGTAGTATGTCGTCAGGAACCTGCACAGCAATCTCTGCTACTTGACCGGTAACATTTGGGCCTGGTGAATGAATATCAGATGAATGTGGTGAAAACTGACCTGCATGAACAGATCCTGGCTGGGAGGTGTTGAATTGTGGTACATTAGTCATTCTCCAGTAATTAGCTTGTGTTTGCTGAACAACTAATGCTTCGAATGAGGTGTTGATTTTTTGCAACTGTTTAGGCACTTCAATGAAGACTCTGTGGAGATGTGCCAATTGTGATACTGTTTCTTCCTGCAGTCCAATCATCCTTTCCAGCACTGTCATCATGTCTGAATGGCGACGATTTTCTGCGTCCACTATTTTTCCCTCTGAAGCTACAATTGCATCGTATGTGGAAGTTGATGGACGATTTGGCGGTACAACAGTTTCTATTGGCACCTCTTCATGGTCACATGATTGTATTTCAGTCTCTTCTGTGGCGTCATCCTCATCATACTCATCATCCTCATCACCATGATGTTCTAAAAAGAAATGTACACATTATTAAATGGCATGTTAATGTATGCTGTGTTACTATGTAATTGTACTATGTCCTAAGTAACACCTAACATGTTAGCATACGTTTTATAACCTCATTAAAAACTACCTTGACTTACGAATAATGTTTGGACTCAGTATGAAATATGAATGAATGAAAAGTTGCTCTAAACTCAGAAGTCCTACATGATAATTAACATCACTAACACAATACATGTTGCCTTACACTTAATTTTCACTGACACTAAGTAATCCTATTTAAAGAAGATGTGCAAAACAAATAATGCACATGACAACATAACATATAGAAGAGCACATATTATATGGCCAGCAAATGATACACTCACCTTCTAGTAGTGTTGAGCTGGCTGACCCAGGTGAAGACACTTGTTCCATCTCAGGTGACACATGTCCTCCAGGGGCAACTATATATAACAATAACATAAGTTTTACATTTACATGTGTAAATATTGAACAAACACTTATTGTATGTTCTGTATTTATGATTAACTAACAACATCAGTTCCTTAACCGAAAATGTGTGTGAAAGTGAACATAAATAGTTGTAATAACACTGTACATGCCTGTGTACTTAGAATTTTTGAGTTCCCTAACATACAACATACTATGTTTCTGCAGTAATGCGTGAGGATAAATAGATTAAATGAGTACATAAAAATCATATGTTGTGTAGTGATATCAGTATCATAATGTACATAACTATCATGAGATGACCATTCACAATGGTTATCATGAAGGTGGTCATATTGCAAAAAGTGTTGTTTTTGGTAGAGGATATGTGTGGTACATTAATCGAAGATGTGGCACACCTGAATGTGGCTGTGACTCAACAAGACAACACATGCAGTGTGTGATAATGTGTCTTTCATAGTAGTTCAACTATAGATATGAGTGAACTAATGTGTGACGTACGCTTTGATAAGTAATGAGTTGTTGGGGCATTTAGTAGCTAGAGTTAAGCTTTCAAATGAGTGTGATTAACTTCAGTTGTGCTATTCAGGTTGTAAGAAAGGTATTCCCTTCCCCAAAAAGCCTAATCAGCCACACCTTTCAATGACTTGAAACAGGTGCAAATGGTGTGAACTAAGTTGACCGTGAAATGAGGCTGTAATTAGTGTGTGTGCTGAACCCCACCCCCTCTGTTGAAGTGTATGCTGTGATGAGATATTAATTGCAGCTGCTTTAACACAATGGTAGATGAGCTAAGTAGTCATCTGCAGTGTTTAAGTTATGAAAACAATGACATAACATATGCTACGTGTGCCTCATTATGCTGTCTGTATATGACATAAAGCAAAAATGGACCTTTTCATAAGCAACTATAGATGTGTTAGTGCCAGTGATGTTTGTAGGCCGTTACATGCAATTTCTTTGATGCATGCTTAAAATAGGCAGTAATGTCATGTTTGTCGGAGTAAAATCAATAAAATACACAATAACATGATACATATTTCTGTTCTGTACCTGTAGCTACTAATAATTTCTCATGAACATGTGTTACACGTGTACTACCCTGTTGTTCCCCATCTTCGCCCACCATCAATTGCTTCCACTGCAGCTATGCATTTTGGGAATTCACATGTAAATGAGCACGCAATGGCACGTGCTATATTAGTTACTGCTTTTAGTAGGACTACTACATATATTTCTATTTTGAGATATATATATACAGAATCAGACATATACATATATAGATGCAGGTATGCTTATATTGTGAAGACAGTATAAAAAGCAGTGTAACTATGCAAAATAACTGTAAGCAACGACACGCCTAGTACAGTAATATTTATCACCTGCTGGAAATTGTGACGGATAAATTCCAATGTCACGGTCACCAGCCAAGCCTTCCACGACGACGGTAAGTAATTTTGGCCGAAGCAGCTCCTCCAATGGAGTCAATATGAGACGTTGTGGTGTGGGCCCACCTCCAGTGCCAGTAGCATGCACGCGTTGGTCTTGTATTTTCTTTTTCAATTTGGACCTAATATCATCAAATCTTTTCCGACAATGATACTTGTCCCTGACACTATTCCCACAGGCATTGACACCAATGACTATTGTGTCCCACATTTCTTTTTTGCTTGCTGCACTTGTCCGCCCTTGAAAAACATATAAAAGATATGAGGTAAATGAATAATAATATAAGCACCAGTTTCCTACACTGCTAGCTGTTCCAAGTGATAGCAAACATGCTGTTTTATGTGTAATATGTGCAGCACATGAGCATTCACTACTAAACCTATACATGTAAGCAAGGTTGCATTCATATTGTATGCAGTTCTGGCAAATTGACCGCCTGTGTTTATTTGTCCTTGTAAGGCATGATAAAAAGCTGTGTTTCCACACTAATGAACATAGAAAGATATTGTGTACCCATATTTGCATATGAACAAAACTCAGATGACCTAGGATCACATGTATTTGAATAATAAATGTAAAGTTACACTTACCTACTAAATGTCCATATATACTGTCATAGTGCTCCAGAATGCCAGTGACAAGAGCCCTATTTTCCTGGTCATTGAAGCGAGGATTACGTGGCTTCTCCACACGTTTTTTCCGAGCAGGTTTAGGGTCAGAGCTTGGCTGGTGCTGACTGGACTCTCCTTCTTCCAATGGAAGAGCCTCCAAAAGCTGGCCACCAGCAAGCACGCCACCACCATCCACCCCATCAGCAACTGCGCCACCAGCAGCACTCCCAGCACCAGCACTCCCACTCCTAGCACCAGCACTCACACTCCTAGCACCAGCACTCACACTCCTAGCACCAGCACTCACACTCCTAGCACCAGCACTCACACTCCTAGCACCAGCACTCCCAGCACCAGCACTCCCACTCACAGCAACAGCACTCCCACTCCCAGCACCAGCACTCCCACTCACAGCAACAGCACTCCCACTCCCAACAACAGCACTCCCACTCCCAGCAACACCACTCGCAGCACCAGCACTCCCACTCCCAACAACAGCACTCCCACTCCCAGCACCAGCACTCCCACTCCCAGCAACACCACTCGGTGCACCAGCAACATCACTCCCCTGAACAGAACGTTCACTCCGACGCGTACTCGCACGAGTAGCACTCCCACTCCCACCAGCATCACTCTTCCCACGCTTTGCGGGCATACTTCCAGCACTCACAAAAAACAGACAAGAAATGTACAGGCAATCACACGACCCACTTCCACATATAAAACAAGACAAAGATGTAAACAAAACAACAAAGGACAAAGCTCACCCAATACACAACAAGTCTCTCAGTCAATATGCAAATGTTCAATCGTCCAGCTCTGTGCGTCTCTCTCTCTCTCTCACTCCCAACAACACAGAGAATGATTAGCAGTACACGTTGCCTTTAAATATGGCGCGCAATCAAAAACATGCTTGTTTCGCCTGATTCAGCAAGATTTGTGATTGTGCAACCTAACAGCACCCCGCCACGCACGCCGATACACCTGTGTGTGATCGGCTCATCATCGTGAGAGTGGGCGGATTTGTTTTCTGGTTGATTTTGAATGTATTCGGCACTTACTGCATACGGAGAGGGAAAAACGCCAATAACATGACTAATCGATAAGCTTGCCGATTTCACATAATCGTCGCTTACTGCATGAGGCCCATAATGTTCAAGGACAATGATATTGGGTCCCTATTCCTGCTGTCCGGCCTTCCTGTTTCTCACCTTTCTCCCCTACAATCTATCCTAAACTAAACGCTGCTGCCAGAATCACTCTACTCTTTCCTAAATCTGTCTCAGCGTCTCCCCCTGCTGAATTCCCTCTCCTGGCTTCCTATGAAATCCAGCATCTCACACTCAATTCTCCTCCTCCTCACTTTTATAGCTTTACACTCTTCTGCTCCTCCTTACATCTCAGCCCTAATTTCTCGCTATGCACCACCCCAATTCTTTCGTTCTGCTCAAGGATGTCTTCTCTCTACCCCCTTTGTATCTAAAGCCCTCTCCCGCCTTAAACCCTTCTCACTGACTGCCCCACACCTCTGGGATGCCGACTAGCACCCTCTCTATCCACCTTTAAGACCCACCTTAAAACACACCTACTTAATGAAGACATTTGACTGAAGAAACATCTTGACTGATATCCGGCAGAATGTTTTCCAATATTTTTTTGACGAATAGTTGAGCCAGGTGGTTTCTAGTCAATGGCTCAACGAGTGAAGCGTCTGACTAAGCCGACATCTCTCCCTCTATTTCCTGAGCTTAAAATTCTCACGGGTAATGTTCACAACAACAAATGAATACCAATCACATTGAGACCACGGTGAAAAGTACTTGATGAAACAGTTAAAAAACTAGACTTAAGTTAAACAGGCAAACAATTATAAAGGTGCAAGGTACATTTCATAGTGCGTTACGGCTACACATCCAACGTTTTAAGATTTGCAAGTGCCGATCAGTCAATTATACTACAGTACAAGAACGGAGATTCCAAATGTACTATAAAAATGGCAGGTTGCATTGAATGAACAGTTAGCAAGATGCCGAGATATGTCTCCATCCCCAACAGGAACTGTGCAACAAAGACAAGCTGCATAGTCACCAGTCACCTCGTGACATCTTCAGCAAGTGCGCTTCACCACAATAGGTCTGGTTCCCACAGAGGCTGCAACCAGAACCCTAAAAATTTCAGGCAAAGTATGGAGACCCCAGAGGTTAACCATGTGGTACAGTGCAATCTGTATGCAGAATTTCTGACTACCGGCAGAGAGAACCATCACAGGAAATACAGATCAAAAAGAAAGAGCTACACTCCACTGTGCTCAAATCCAGCAATTTAATGTAGGCTGCTAAAAAGGATGGCAGTGGAATGAGAATGGCCAGGGAGAGCACTGATATTAAGTGGCAACCTTGCAGACACACCTTCTGGAAGTCATCAATAATAGTTAATTTTATAAAACTACAAATGGACCAGAATATCTCTGCAGTGTTACATGATACAAATGTGACACTGTGCTCATTTGCTTGTCATTTCCCAGAATCCCTGGCTGCAGTGAAAGCATTGTATGCTAAGAGATAAAATGGTGAAAAGCAGGGTTGCAGACCTGTCTGAGACATGTGAACGTTCTCACAAGTGGTATTTTTTATTTACTGTACACTGTACGGTGGAAGGTTCTTGTCCCTTTTTTACCCACCACAACTTATATAATGTATAATAAAAAGGAAAAGAAAGGAGAAAGTATGCAAATGCTTGATTAATTGCTATAATCATACAAAGAATACTAGGACATGAAAAGGGGAAACAAATAGTGTAAAACCGACAGAAGGAAGTGAAGATGGAAATTAGGGGAATAAACTGGGGAAAGAGAAAATCCCCCAGAATGAGTATGGTGAAGAAAGTGCAAGATAAAGCAAAGAGAGAGAAAAATCAGTGTATATGAATGTAATATTGATATCCATTATAGATCTACATGTTCGTTTATGTTAATATTTTAAGACATTCTACTAAATTAAAAGTTTTTCAAGCATCTGTCATAGTAAAGCCATTAAACTGTTAAACTGTGTGTGTCATGTCTTGTATATACCCTGTTCACTTATGTAACTGTATTTGTAACCATGTATTATTTGTAATTTAACTCTATGCCCAGAACGTACCTGAAAACGAGAGGTAACTCTCAATGTATTACTTCCTGGTAAAACATTTTAGAAATAAATACGTAACAATAGGGTTAAGCATTTTGCCAAGTGTGTTTTTAAGTACTGCCCTGCCCCATCACAGAGGGAGTTAACCTGTTGGTCTATGTGTTCTTTCTAACACAAGTAATTAAACCATTAGGGAAATACTTTGTTTAATCAAAACAACTGTCTTATAATCAACTGTTTATACTTAAATGACATTAGCAGAACAAGTGAAACTCTCCAGGTCCATGAATGTTAGGGTGGGTGATGTTTATGTTATACATGCTTCAAAGAGTGTTAAAGCTCATCAGGCTCAGACCATAAAGGTTAAACAAAGGACAATTCTATACTTTCTGTGTAATGACAGGTCAACACGAATTTAAAATAAAGTATGTTGTGTACATCCCTCAGCAGTGTCATTTAAAAGTACAGCATGCACTGCAGTGGTTCATCATAGAGTAGAAATTCATAGACCACCACTATGACAAGTATCAGAAAAATAATTTCACCCTAAAGTTTAAAAAGGGGTATATTACATTTCATATGTGTATGACCTGGAAGTTACCTGGAATATGATGACTTTGTGATGCCCACAACATGTTGTAGTATCTTTTAGTCCCAAATTCAGACAGGAAACATAGTATTTCTCTATATGGGGTTTATTTACAGGGATAAATAATACACTAACAGGCTAACCGTCCCTTTAAGTAAAAACAAAATCATAAAATAAACTCCTACTCTTAGGAGACTAACTACACATTCAGCTTCAACCCTTACTACGTGGATGGACAGCTAAGCTGGTTACCACCCAAAACAGGTACTATTATAGCTAACGTATAAAGTATCTGAACAGAGCAATAAAGGGTTTTGCTTATCTGTTACTCCAGGGTATGGTGCAGACATCCCCGCTTCAGCACGGTCTTGCGTCCTTCCTTCCAAGGGGAGTTCGGCCCCATGAGAGCTCAGAGAATCTCTCCTCTGTAAGTTGAATGTTAAGGACAGGACACCCCCGCTTCAGCACGGTCTCTTGTCCTTCCTTCTTCCTCATGGGATTAAAAACCCAGGCAGTCCCAGCAGGCTCCGCGACCACCGTCCAGCGGGCCTAGGGGGCTGTGCCAGCATCCACAACTGGGGAGAACTCTTCCCTGTCCCCCTTCTCTAGGAACAGCAGTCCGTCTCTCTATAGCAGCTCTCTGTCTGCCTTAAAACACTTCCTTATTCAATCAGCAGTTCAGCCTGATGAATTAGTTTGCAGCTGCTGCTGGCTTCTCTAGGGAGATTGGAAAGTCCCTTAGCTGCCCTATTCCAGCACCTAGATGACAGTGATGGTATCACATATCCCCCTCCCCAGTGTAACATTGTCCTGTGACGCGGCCCGTGCACTATTCCTGTGCACCAGCCTCTTTGTCAGAGACATCTGACATCCATCTCTTCTTTTTCCTTGCCTTCCAGTTGAAGAGTTTTTTCTGGGCCTGCAGTCTGGTACTTCGCTACTTTCTTATCTTACACTTATTTGATTTAAGCGTTGAAGCTCAGCTTTTGGTGTGTTACTTTTTGGAAAAGTTCCGGAGCATCCTGCAGTCTGTTGGCTCTCTCTGCCAGCTCAGCCCGGACGCTATCCCGCACTGTGACCGTGATCTGCACATCCTGAAGATGCATCTCCATCTTTTTCCTCTTGTGCTCAGAGTCTTCTTTACCCTGCAGAAGAGCCATGACCTCGTTGGTCAGCTCATTGCGTTCACTCGCCAGTGACTCTTTGGCAATCTCTGAAGACAGTAGCTCCGCTTTAGCGGTGGTGGCTTTTGGACCTTTCTTCATCAGCGTACGTTCAGCATTTGAGACTAGAGACCAGCCATTCACCACAAGTTATGTATTTAGTTCTACACCATTTATCTTCAGTACTTCAACTTGGACGGATTCTTATTAACCCCAAGTGCACCCTATGGCACCTCTCTATTATAGTCGTCAGACTCGTAGGCTTGGACCTCTCTTTCTTGATTCTTTAACTTACTCACGTGGGAGTGTCACTGGATAATCTGTGAGGTATTTCTTGTCTTACGATCACGACACACTTCCGTCCCATTCTCATCCGAGACTGTATCTTTATAGCGGCTGCCCTCATGGCAAGCAATCCACTTTGAACCCCTTGGGAACTGCAGTATGACTGGATTCTTACTGTGCTACTCCATCGCAACTTGGTCCTTCCATTTCGTTCCTTGTGGAAAGTAGACTGTGGTAGTGCAACGGTGTTTTAGTTACGCTTACAGGAGCGAACAACTTGCTCAAACTTTGCCTTCTCATTTTGCAGTTGAGTGATGTTCGCAGCTTTCACTGTACCCTTATCTTCACAGGCATTCATTTATGTGGGATACAGATGCTTTGGCCGGGCCAATACATTTTTCTGTAGTGGAGACACATGTGTATTTCTGTTCCGTGCAGCCTCATTCCTTTTTAACTCTACCGCCATCTCTTCCATGGACTGCTTCTGTGACCCGATTGTCTGTTTTAGGTTTGTTACCTCTTTCTCCAATATCATCTAAGAAACCTCCTCCTGGGCAGCAGTAAAGTCCAATGTAGCGTCCCGCTCAGTCTTCAGAGCCTCGAGCTCCTCGCCTAGGTCATGTTTTTGTTTCTCTGCCATCTTGCGGCCAGCACGCTCAGACTCCAGGTCCTTCCTCAGGTCTTGAAGCTGTCCTTCTGTGTTTCTTTTTCCACTCGGTGCAGCTGCAAGTTCAGCTTCTTTGGAATTGAGTCACGATTCCACATCTGTCAGCTGATTCAAAGCAAGGCTTAAATCTGTTTCCTTTTCTCTATTCATGACCTGCAGCTGCCGTTGCTCCTCCCGGATCTTGTCCAGCTCCAGCTGCCACTAGGCCCCCTCATTGGCCATGTGGTCCAAAAAGTTGCGGGTATTGGCCATCTCGGTCTCAAAGCATAGTGTCAGGTCAGTCTCTTGACGGACAGACACCTCCCCCCTCTCGGTGAGCTGTATCTTGCGTTCAACAATCTGTGTCTGCAGATTTTTAGTTTGATCCTGCAAGTCCCCTCTCAGGGCCTTTACCTCTTCCCGGTGATTGCTCTGGGTTTGCTTCAGAGCCTCCTTCATATTTTGGAGCTCTGCCATTTTTGTCACTAGGATCGCCACTGCTTCTGTTTTCCACGCCTCTTTCTCCTGGGTGTATTGACTTTTGGGGATGGAGCAGCCACTCTGCTTCTCCATCTCTTGCTCCAGTTTCTGGACCTTTTCCCACTCCCTCTCATACAGAGTCACCTGGCATCTAAACTCCGCCTCACACGATGTTCTGGTGATGCTCAGCGTGGCCTTCAGCTCCTCATGGGAACATACTGGGTACTCAGCAGTTCCTGAAGCACTTGTACTTGGTTAGTAGCTTGGACCCTTTCTTTCTGTAGCACTCGCCGCATCTCCTCTGCCTCCTGCAGACTCGTGCACAGATCATGCACCTGACTCTGTAATAGATGTGCTGCTCGGGTGCACTGCTCCAGGAAGACACATTCTTCTTGCAGCCCTATCTCTGCATTCTGTAGTGCTTCCTGCACATCTAACTTTTCCTGGGTCAATTGCTTTTTCACTTTTTCTGCAGTTTTGAATTTCTTTAACTGTGCATGCAATGTCTAGTATATAATGTACAGTATAATCCTGCTCACTTAATGTAACTATGTATTTGTAACCATGAATTAGTCATCATAACTATGCCCAGGATATACTTGAAAACGAGATGTATTACTTCCTGGTAAAACATTTTATAAATAAATTATAATTTAAAAAAATGTACTTCCCCACAGAACTTTGCATCTTTGGTCTTCTGCTGCACTGACAGCCATTTAGTGAACCCCCAAGCTGAATCTTCGCCGATCGATCACAGGAGAACAGATCGATCAGCAACTTAGCCGATTATATTACTTATACTATAATTGTGTGTATTCTACTGATGCACATATTAAAGGGAAAAAAAATTAAATCGGCAGCTTGAACTGCTGCTTTAAGGTGTGCTATAACCACTGTTTAGTAAATGTGGATCTATCTTTTTCTACTCCACTGCACTACAAAAAGGTGGTACTCATCCTAATACATGTTACTATCTTATATGACTATGGTGTCAAAACCCTCACCATCACATAACTATCTCAAAAGTACACAGGAATGAAATTCTTCTATTAGCTCCATGTGAGGTTGAGAAAGTATTATCTGACTGTGCCACCAAATTTGAGATTTAGAGACGTGTATAGTACATAGGCAGTTCCATGTAGAACACTCCGTTAAAAAAATGATTATATATCTATGAACACAGGTATAATGATGTATATATCACAAATGACAAACAGCACCACCTACATATATATAAAACAAACTAGATCGGTCTAGAAGATAACGCAGGAGCCAGACGTGCAGAGACCATCAGGTGCTGCTTCCTTCGTTACCATCATTTCTATTGGGACTGGAAGTGTCTGCGGAAAATCTTCTATACAAGTATAAGTTCCTTTCTTAGAAGCTCCAGATGGGACTCTTTCTTGTAAAAGGGAAGTACTACTACTTTTTTTTATATTTAGGAATGGGCCAGCAGAAAGGGCTAAACACCCTGAAACATTGATGCTGCCCCCTAAATGCTTTGGACTATGTTTTTTTATTTTTACTTTTTCTATTTTTTATACTTTGGACCTACTTTTGTATCTTGTTTTAGTGTGGGGTAGACCCTATTCTGTTTCACAAGTATAATGATGCCCCCAGTCAATGACTATGAACCAAGGAAAGGATTGAGATGATAGGATAGCAAGAAAATGACATCACGGGAGGAGGGGTTAGGATAGAGATATAGGCAGAGAGGAGCACGTTAGCTGAAGAAAGAGAGAGTAAAAGACAGGACCTGTTTCAAGGAGCTTAGCGAGAGATACAGCGTATGGCAGAGCCTTCGTAGTCTGTCAAAACAGCAATGTTGGACATCCCCTTTTTTGGTCTCTTGGAGCCACCATACCTGTGGAGTCTGCGGATCAGCCAATCAACACTGACAAGCAGCAGGGAGTTCTGCGCATGCGCGGCGCGCAGAGACGGACGAGGAGAGGCACAACAGACTGTGCACGAGTCTGAGAAAGCCTCTCTGTCCCGTGGACCCAGACTGACAAGTCAGGAGTTGAGAACGAGTGACTGGAAAGCACCTCCAGAAAGGACAACTTTTTAAGGACAGTTGCAGCAACAGAAACCACCACAATCCTTGTGGTTGGTCGTTTGTAAGTGTATTTTATCTCACCTCCTAAAGTTTTTTTGTAATAAACAGTATTATGCTATGCCTCTCTCCACTCTTTTAAGGTAACAGCAGAAGGAAAATAGAGGAGTATATACCACGGGAACAAACACACAGGCAAGTGTTAAGTTCTCTATTTCTCTATAGATAAAGATATTGATTATCGACGCCTATTATACCACTTGTGTGTGGTGTTCTTTTGTTGTTGTCTTTTTTATCTACATAAGGAAGAAAAGGGCAATAAGACCACGCGCTGGAGGACAACTCGTCTTATTGTTGGTTGTTTAAATGTTATCAAGTTAATTACTCTATATTGGAAAATATCTTGCTATTTTACCATGTTGACCAATTCTAATTATTTGTCTTTTATTTATTATACATAAAACCTGTGTATATCTCTTTCCAATAGTGTTTACTGTAAATGTGTTTTGATTTAGTGTTCCTATATTATATACTTGGTTAAGGGATACCAAAAACATCCAACAAAAGTGGGTTGGACAAAGTGGATTGGAATAGATCCTTAATCAGTGAATTAATGTCAGAGAGTACAGTTTAGCTTGAGTTCCTGGTCTTCATTATGAGTTCACAATCGGTACTTCACTGTAAAATCACGTAGTAGTTTTTCATTTTGAAAATATACTAATATAAAAAAAATAGTAGGGACTTATAACCATGGATACCATTGGGATGGGCACACATTTGCAGGTTCAAAATCACAACTTTGCGGATTCAGTATTCCTGTCGAACTCAGAATCAACCAATTCAAGTATTTGACGTTCCAGTCAAACTCAGTCAATCTTTAGAATGGATTTTCAAATCCAAGTGAAATACTGTACAAGTCAAAACCCAAGAGGCTTATCCTCTGACTTTTTTATTTTAAATAAACAGGTCAAACTTTTGAGTTTACGAATGGAAAACTCTCACTTATGCACAAAAGTTCTAATTTTGAAAATGTGAAAAATATCTATTAAATTATAATATTTAAGCTATAAAAAATGTTAAATACAAATGTATAGTCCCATTTATTTTGCTGTTCTATTGAGCTTCTTTTTTATGTATTAAAGAAACTCTAGGCAAAATGTATGGTAGTATACAGTATTATATACACTAGTATTTGCATGATAAAGTGGTCATAGTAGACAATCTTTTACTTTTTGTCCTAGTGGCATTTTTAACACAATGTGTCTTCGTCTTGTAGTATATTAACTTTATATTAACTTACAGAGAGACATTTACATCATATGCAAGCGCACGGTTTACACCAAAATTAAACACTACCCCATTCCAGAACACTGTTTGCTGTAATAAAAGAATGTTTCCAAGACTAGTATTGAGAGAGAAAGCAGGAGAGAGGGGGACATTATACAGCATTTACTGTATGCAGACCTGCTTCACAGCACAGCAACCAGTGCTGAGCTCTTTCTTCTCGTGGTTGCTTGATGCTATGCACAGGGAGACTGTCTATAAGGTTTTTTTTTTTTTAACATTTTTAAATGTTTAAATCTTTTTCACTGGGTGTTTTTTGACGGATGGCAGTTATGTACTATATGTAAGCCGACAGTTTAAGTCACTAAAATAAAAACACAATTCCATTATAGTACACTGTATGGTGTTTGGAAAAGAAAACTAGTCCTAGATACTAAAAGTACATACTGTACTTGTCACTTACTGTCCGTGTTACAAAGTTAAACCTTGGCTAGTAATAAAAACAAAAAAAAATTAAGTAGAAAGGCTCTTTATATGCCAAAATGTGAAATGGTGCGTTGACCATTTGGCATATTGCGCAGCAAAAAAAATAAAAAGCCAATATAATCTTGAATTTGAATAGGTACAACTTCACAAAGCAATATGTTATATAACATACCCACATGTCATACTGTACAGTATAAAATAAAGAGGAGAAAAAAAGAGGGGTGTGGGGCACAGTAACTGAGCCCCACACAACAGAAGAAGTAGTAGTGTTTAGACAATGTCAGAGGAAGAGGCCAAGGAGGAAGCAGCAGAGGCAAATAAGATAGGGATTTGAATATTGGAGACATGAAGAAGCGGTTGTAAAACATACAATACCACCCTCCCAAAAAATAAGACTATCACAAACACAAACTTTGAAAAGGTCATGATGTCAGCTACACATCTCTGTCATTATCTCCTTACTGATTCTATGCAGTTGGTAGTATCCCCGGTGTTGCCCTCTGTAGTAACACCACTGACAAAACAGTAACTATGGTATTTGGGATACACGTCAAAAGATTCAAACGATAGCTACTGATCAGAGACAACTAACACACTAATCTGGCCTCGGTTACTGTTCTGGCTCTCAGTTACCTGTAGTAGGGGAGTAGGATCAGGCAGTTTAACTCGTCCCCTTTAAATGCACACAGAGTCCTTCTACTTTCTGCAACTTTATTGTAACGGGTATACAGGAACATAGAATAACTGGGGGGGTCACACTTGTGAGAGTAAAAAACATCAATGCCTTGTTCTGGGAGAAGCAATGAGAAAGGGATGTTACTCACAGGCTGTTGGTTCCAAAAGAGAGCATGCTTTCTTATCCAGGAGTGAGGATCGGGCGCAGGCTCCGCTCCAGTGTTTGAGCCAGACCTTGCTGCTGCTGGTTCCTCATCAGTGTCTGCTGTGCAGATCCCACCCAGCAACAAATCAGGGCTCTGATTCTAGTATCAGCTTCTACTGTGCAATTCTTCAGCAATGGGCAGTTCCTCCTTTATAGGCTCACGATTGCCTCATCAAAACTGAAATACTATTATGCTCAGACGATTTGCAATCGTGCTGGTCGCAAGCACACTGTTTTGCCTTGTCATGCCTTGCTGTACTTTATCTTGCAGTTCCTTACCTGTACCCTTGTTCCTGTTTATGACCAACCAACTCTCTCCAAACCTCGACCACGGCTAGTGACCCCAACCATCCATACCCTCTCTTCCCTCCAACCACGGCAAGTCTATCTACATTCTTTACTTCTCCAACCCCGACCCGGCTACTCATAACTACGAATCCAAAGTTCTTTGGTGCCACAGGTGTCAAGGTAGGTGCACCAGTCCAGGATGGCTGGGCGCTCCTCAATTTCTCTTTGGCAATAGAGATGCCAAGCAGGCACGCCAATCCAGGATTTATTCCAGGAGCAATGGGGAGCGCAGATGTATGCACAATAAAACACATGCAGAATATAGTGCAATATTTTAACACAATCAATATACTGTGAGACTTGTGTTCTGTGCAGTGGGTACTCACAAATTCCCAATTCTTTAAAAGCGTGTCCAAATAGTATTTGGTAGTGTGCTAGCTCTATTTCTTTTATCTCAAAATATGATGCGCCTCTGGCGTCAGGTCACCTTCATGATTTCAAAGATAATAGCGCCTTAAAAACAATCTGTGGAGCTACGACCGATCAGGATCTCTGGGCGTTCTCTCTGCCCTCTGCAACGCTCCTTCCCATCCCTCACTTCCGCAAAGTGTTCCGGTTTGGTCTCGAGCAGGTGTGTAGATCACGTTGCGTCCTCTGTGGCACACAAAGACAGGATACCACTCAACGCATTTCACCGGGCTTGCCGTTTTCATTTCCTGAAGTAGTGCAGGGGTAGGTCTGGTGGCTGTACCTCACTGTGTGCTGTGTAGAGCTGCAGGCTCTGTGCAGCAGTGCTGTGCAGAATGCATGGGCTCTGCTAGTCTGTGTAGCTGTAACTCCCTGTAGCAGGGGAGTAGGATTAGGCAGTTTAACTCGTCCCCTTTAAATGCACACAGAGTGCTTCTATTTTCTTCAACTTTATTGGAAGGGGTATACAGGAACATAGAATAACTGGGGGGTGGCACTTGTGAGAGGAAGGTAAAATATCAATGCCTTGTTCTGGGAGAAGCAGTGAGAAAGGGATGTTACTCACAGGCTGTTGATTCCAAAAGAGAACATGCTTCCCTGTCCAAGCAGGAACAAGCAAAAGGACTATGCCAAATATGAAAGCATAGTAGTGGGAGTGAGGAACAGCTCAACTAGCTGAGAGAAAGAGACGTTGCCAAGGCAACAGGCTGGGAGCAATCGGGGAAAGCAACAATGTTGCAACTAAGGCCGCGTCCCAGTGCCTTCTACAGCGCATGCCGAATGCCGCCCCTCAATGGGGAAGGGCCCAGTAAGCACCTTCACCGCGGAATGTGAAGCCGCGCTCTACTACAATTTTTCACAAAGACATTCAAATTGAATTTGCAATTTGCGACAGAGGGGTCGCCACGCCCCCGCCGGCAGTTCAGCCAATGAGGGTGAACCAGCCATGTGAGGTCATGGCCACAACCCTGGAAACAACCAGCCACACCCCCCCGTCACAATCTCCGGCATCTTCTCCCAGGTTGCGGTAGAGCGCTGTGCACGTGCCGCCCGCCTGCCGGGCGCGCGTGCTACAGTGCACACTGGGACCGCGGCCTTACACTGAGAAGCAATGGCTGCCTCAGAACAGGGAAACCAAACATGCAGAGAAGTTCAAGGACAGATACCATATTTATATATGTGAATGTATGGCTAGACTTAAATCTAATTATTGGATTGCATATTGACAAGCTGACATCCAAAATGTATAAATTGCTCCCAGTTGGGTATACAAGTAAATCTTACCCATGCCCCTTGGTCGGAGAGCATTGCACAACAGAACCAAGTGCCAATTATTGACCTACCTGATGAAAGGCTGTGTACGGGCCTGAAACATCGCTTTATGGCGTGGTATGTACTTTTACCAATAAAGGCAACTTTTTTTTTTCATTATCCATGTGTATTGTTTGAAGTGAATTTGGATATTCCTCTACGAATCGTGAGTATTACATCTTGGGATTGAGTGCCATCTAGCTTTTGCTTTCAATAGAAAGGAGGTACTGTAGGAGCACTCACATCATGGTTTGGAAACTGCCTCAAGTTCATGGCTAAACCCTGCAGGAGTAGTCAATGAAGAAAGTAATCCTGTCACGAAAGGCCAGCATAACTTAGGTCTTTGCAAAAATATAAAACTTTTATTTATGGACTGATCAATATTTCGATCCAAACACGAACCTTTATCAATGTCTCTTTTACTTTACATTTGATATAACTCAATATGCCATTTGCCTCATTATGTGACTACACCACGTATCATTGTGATACAGTATGTTAACTAGGTTGGCAATCCCTTTGTGTCCAAATGCAAGATACATTTTTTTTCTTACTTTCAAAAACTTTGTGGACAAGTTGCGCGATGATCAGAGCAAGATTCTCATCCCTACTGAACACAGAACATATCAAGTTAGATCCACTTCTAGAAGCCATCTTATGGTTCCAATGTTCAATAAAGAAACCAGTCTATCTTCCGTCTCTTACCGAGCACCCCACGTCTGGAACAGTTTACCCGAGTCTCAAAACTACCACCTATTTAAGATGTTTCAAGACTTCAGATATTTCAAATCTTTAACATGTTTGTAACTGTACAGAGGATATACCTAAAAATTAGAGGTATCAATGCATTTTATCCTAGTAAAATATTTTATTTGAAAATAAATTCAAAGAATTTCCGCACCAAGGATATGGTTCCTCTTGGTGGACAACCAGCCCTACAATAGATGTTTGTCAGTGCATCTTTATTAATCATTTAACATTTTTTCAGTTATATTATTTCAGTTTCCTAATTGTTTTTATGATTATATTCATGCTTCATGATGTTACTTTAGCATTTTCATACTTCTTTAAAGTTTGAGAACAAATTTTAAAAAAGTGCTTTCAGCTTCATGTCTTTTTGAATGTCAATCACTCATTTCATATTGTGCATCCCAATATTATTATAGTAATCAATGTTTTCCCCTATTACTGGGCACTTCTAGTATTATATCCCTTATCACTACAGGCATACCCCGCATTAACGTACGCAATGGGACCGGAGCATGTATGTAAAGCGAAAATGTACTTAAAGTGAAGCACTCGCTTTTTCCCACTTATCCATGCATGTACTGTACTGCAATCGTCCTATACGTGCATAACTGATGTAAATAACGCATTTGTAACAGGCTCTATAGTCTCCCCGCTTGCACACAGCTTCGGTACAGGTAGGGAGCCGGTATTGCTGTTCAGGACGTGCTGACAGGCGCATGCGTGAGCTGCCGTTTGCCTATTGAGCGATATGTACTTACTCGCGAGTGTACTTAAAGTGAGTGTCCTTAAACCGGGGTATGCCTGTATGTAGCAGGGATTTATTTTCTTACCTCTGGGTGGTGCTCACTGGAGCTCTGAGTCTTTTCTCTGAAGTGCAGAGGCCATCTTGGGAGGAGCAAAGCACTTGTTACTGGTCCTGTATGTGTTGCAAAGGAATAGACCATTCCAGGCTAGGAGGGGAAGGCATACAGTAGGATGCACTGGAGGCTATGTTAAGCTCTCCCAGGCATAGGCCAGACCCACTAGGCCCCAGATAGTTCCCTTAGCCACTTTTTAGTTTGTGAATATTAGGGTGGCCATATAGATAGGGAAATCCCTATAGTGCAAGATCCTCCATACAGTGCCATTTGTGAGGAGTAAGGGGAGTGTTGTCAAGAGACCCTGCTGCGGGGGATAATTAGCCTGTCTCCTCAGGAAGTCAGGCAACCGCTCACAAGCTCCAAAAAGGTACAATGGCAGCAATCATATAGGTTCAAGGGGTAGTGCTTCTCCCAACTCTTCAAGGGCCCCACTGGTGCACCAATAGTGGGAGGACATACAAGGTATCCCCTTGGGTGGGTGAAACTGTCACTGGGAACTCCAGGGCTGGAGACAGTGAGACCGAATTGCTATGTGCATGAGCAATGCACGAGTAGGTGTAAGTAATTAATGCTAGTGTGTGTATATGTTATGCTGTATGTTACTTATTATTGGTAAAGATATAGATATATATATATATATATATATATATATATATATATATATATATATATATATATATATATATATATATATATATATATATATATATATATATAGTTAAGTTATGGTGAGTAAAAAAAATGACAAAAACCCTCCACAGCAAAGCAAATATGCAAATGTAAATACAACTGTATGCTCATCTGCATGTCTTAGGCAGGTCTGCAACCCCGCCTTTCCCCATTATCACCCAGCACACAGCACTTCCACTGCATCTGGGAAATGACATGCAAATGAGCACAAAAAGTGGCACTGTGTGCTCATTTGCATGTCATTTCCCAGAATCCCTTGCTGCAGTGGAAGTGCTGTGTGCTGGGTGATAATGGGGAAAGGTGGGGTTGCAGACCTGCCTAAGACATGCAGATGAGCATACAGTTGTATTTACATTTATATATATATATATTTATTGTCTCCACGTGTGTGTTTATTGTGTTGGCAGATAGTTTTCCTGGGAGCGATTACCCGTTCTTAGGCTGGGCTACGGTCAGGTGAAGGCACAGCGCAACTCATTACCCCAATCTCCCATTCAACACAGGCTCAGAATCCGTCCTAATTACCATCGTGGGAATACCCGGGAAAGGGGTGTTACAACTATATTGGAATTAGGAGCGCCCTTTACACAGTTTTGTTTTTTTTATTTCAAATTTGCCCTATTCTGTTACAAATTTAAAATAAAATCAATTGTTGCCAAAAACCAAAACACCACCAATAATAGCTACCCTAAAGCTGAACAAAAAAGTCATAACACTGATGGAGCCTCTGATACGGTAGATAAAAGGCCATATTTACTAAGTGGTGCTATTCCTCAACACACCTACTGGACCCTTTACAGTTAATTCATTGGATTGAGTCACAAGGTGTCTTCAGGAGTTAGATGGTGTCCTGTAGAACAGCACTGCTTAGTAAGTATTGGCCAAACTGCTTTAATTTCCACTTCTAGGAAATAAAAATGGCTACTGTCAATGTCATACTGACAAACAAATAGATAAGGGGAATATTACTGTAATGCATGCCACTTATTTTTATACCAAGAAGAACAGAGCTTAGTATCAGCTGCACTGATAGATAAATCATCATGGTTATGCTGCTTGTTAAAACAAAGGTTTTATCAGATGATTGCCGCTTTAAACTCATATCCTGGGTCAAACCATATGATCCATCAACTTCAGTATCCCGTATGCCACGGTGGCAAATACTGGACGCTTCTGGGTTAGTGAATCACCCACTTGTTGTCTCCACATATGCCCATGCTTCTAGTGGCCATCCATTAACCTCCTCTCCATTAGTAGAAAGAGTCATATTTTTAAAATATTAATGCAAACCATCAAATTCCTGAACAGGACATACGATAACACAGAGACACACACACACACCATAAGCAATATTACCAGCCTACCTCCATGTAATACTGATATTCCAGCCAGTTACAAATCTACATTTGTCACATACATACAGTACTATTGTGAACAAAAATGTACTGTATTTATAGTCAGGAAATCTCTGGATTGAAATATTATGACATGTATCGTTAGTAATTCGGTATTAGGATCACACCGCATGCTGTATATATAATGTTTGCATTTTTTTTGACAATTGCCAATGAAGCTTGGATAAAAGAAAAGAAAACAAAAGGGAAATGGAGATTAAAACGAACAAGATTGCTCTTGAAAAGGAAACTGGAAGCGTATCTGTTTTAACAAGGTGGATAAATAGGCAAGTCTTTCCTAAATCCGAAATCAAAGGAAAATATCGATGCAGCAGTCTATTTCATGAATGTAATGGCAACAATATTCCTTGGTATAGATTTATACAACCCTGAGCTCTTTCTTGTAAAATGCGCTTCTTAAGACTGCCAAATGCAGTGGAAGTCATTTACTCTTCCATAACATTTGTTCAGATAAATCTTTAGCTCTTCATTATAACCATGGCCCTTATCTTGTAGTGAGGTGAAATGTTCAGAGCTGGACCATGCAGAATGCTACATTACAGGTTTGGCTATTATAAAAACACAAAACAACTAGAGTCTACCAAGATATCTAATGCAGGTTCTCCAAGTCTGTTCCAGTATCTCCATCTACTCTATCATCACTAATGTTAAAAAGTGAAGATATCAAGGGTAGATATTGTAGTGGTCCATAGTCCTCCCACTTCTCCGAAATAGAATTGAAAACCCTTTTTCTTGTTATTCTTAAATTAAAAATGTAAGTCAGCAGGTTTGTATTAATTCAAATATATTTGAATATTTCAATATCTATGTTATACTTTACCTAACACTCGTTATACTTTGTACATATCTGATAAAGCTTTAGGCAGGGGATGAACTAGGGGAGGGGGCAGCTACGCTAGGCGCAGCCTCTTAGGGTGACGGTTGGGCAGACGAAGGCAGCAGCAAAGGAGATGGGGACCGCCCCAGCAGTCCCATCTGGAAGTTAGTCTCAATCTCTGTTGTCTGCAGCCAGGACAGCCACCCCCCTCCCCCCCAGGTAGTGGGGAGGAGGGGGACTTTTAAATGAGCCAGAGGAAGTGGAGAGAAAAAGAGATGGTAGATTAAGGGAGGGAGTGGGGGGGGGGGAGAAATGAGGGATTAGAGAGAGATGGGGTGGAATAGGGAGAGAGGGGGGAAAAGAGAGATAGATGGGGAAATAGAGAGGGGGAGGGGGGAGTGAGAGCGGGGGGAGAGGGAAGGGGGAGGGGGAAGGGGGGGAGATAGAGGGAGGGGGAGAGAGGTAAAGAAATGGGGGGGAGAGAGAAGGGGGAGAGGGAGAAGGGGAGAGGGGATTGTGAGGGGGAGGAAGAGGGAGAGAGATATGGGGGAATAGAGAGATATGGGGGAATAGAGAGAGATATGGGGGAATAGAGAGAGGGAGGGGAGAGAGAAACAGAGAAAAGGGGGAGAGAGAGGGAGGGGAGAGAGAAATAGAGAAAAGGGGGGAGAGAATGGGGAGGGAAGAAGAGATTAGAGGAGGGGGTATGGGAGGGGGAGTGGGAGACAGTGGGAGAGAGAGGGGGAGGAAGAGAGAGGGGGAAGAGAGAGAGACAGAGAGAAATAAAGAATGGGGAGGGGGAGAGAGAGAAGGGACAAGAGAAAGAAGGGGGATAGCAGGGTGTGAGCGAGAGAGGACGGAGAGGGAGGGTGGCGCAATTGTAGAACGTGCCCCGGCTACAACAATAGCCAGTTCCACCTCTGGGTTTAGGTAATTTTTTCCAATACTTTTTGTATTTATTACTGATTAATTTCAAAGCGACCGATCGTTTATTTTGAAATAAATAAATAATAAGTATATATTCTGAGGAACTTTTTAAGTCTACTTCCAAAACCCTAACTCTAAAAAAGAACTACAATAATACCATGCAATATATAAAAAGATATACTTTCCTGGGAGAACAGTATGGTTGCCACGATAAGACTTGCTTTGCTGTCCAATAGAAAGCAGTGATGTAATTTAAAGCGGGGATGCCAGCTTCCTATTGATAACTCTGATGGCCATGTGTGCAGTTCTTTGACATAAGTTTAAAAAAAAAAATCTAATTTCCTGACAGAGGGATCACGGAAGATAGGAGCTTTGCAGTTGAGCTCCATAGAGCCCCAGGATCAATTAAGGTAAAAATAAATCGAATCAATGAAATCTATTTAATATACCCATGTTTCATTATGAAATTCTCAAGAAGAAGAAGAATTTTGGCAAATCACGATCACATAACCGCTCCTCAGAGCAATCAAGTTATCGCAGCATCCCTTAACCCAGAAACCGAAGAGGAGCCGTTTTCCATTTCGCTGCATTACAGATCGCTTCTATGGAGTGCAGAGCGTGATCTCCCATAGAAAACAAGCGCTCAAAGGGCATGACCTAGCCATTACATCATTGGGCCCCTGGTGTGCTAGACCCCATAACATAGTGCCTACGTCTTGGTCAAAGAAGTAAACATTCAGATTTTGGGTACATGGCTAAGAAGGACCGAGTTCATGTGATGATTACAAATGGCACCACAAGTCAAGCCCTTTGCTTCTCGACAGAGCTTGGACTGTATCGCAAAGAAGGCCTCTCCAGAAAAGCTAAGGAAGGATGGAATTACATTTTTGCCCTACCATGGTAATTAAATGGTACGTATTTTGATAAAGTGGTTTGTACTAAGTGATTGTTTAGTTCTGAAAGGTAAATGGAAAGCTTTTCTACCTGCCCCTCTGAGTATCTTTGAACCTATTGTTCCCATCCAAGCAGTTAGCATGCTGTTTTCAAGACTCCCTATATGACACTTTTCTTAGTTTGTATAAGCAGACTGTTCCTATCCTTAGGATGGCATCCATATGGTTTCTTTTAGTGCTAAATTACAATTTAACTGTATCAAATTAAAAGCTCCAGCTGGATCAATAAATGGAAACCTTGCTGTAATATATAAAAACAAAACCTCAACTGATGTGTATGAAAGAACTTTTTTTCTTTTTGCTGTAATTTCACGAAATCTGTGCATTTCAGGAATGTATTGATTTCAGTTGTAGTAAGACTTACCGTCCCCAGCGCCGCGGACGAAAAATGAAAAGTCTGCGGCGCTGGGGACAGTACATACCGCGAACAGCCATTTAAATACCCACTAGATCACTAGTAAATACACTGGTAAAGTATCTCCGGCACCGAGGGGCCCTGGAAATAAAAAAATAGTGTGGTTCAACTCCGGAGGAAAACACTCTGTTTGAAGGCATTAAAAAAAAATTGGTTAAATGGACAGGGGATTGCTGCTTTATAGGTCCACTATTAATGAAATAATGTTTATTTCATTTTAAACTGTATCGAGGAATGGAACTATTATGCAATGCTTTTTTAACGCCTATAAAAGCACATTTGGTGTATAAATGAAAAACATAACTTTTTCGCCATGTGTGCACAAAGTTATAAGCAGTTACAACAACAATCATTCAGCCAGTTTAAGGTTTTAGAGCTTATTCTGTAGGCTCTGAACCTGCCGATCACAGCGCGATTGGATGTACTGTAATTGCCCATTTCAGTCAATGGTCATTTTCGGTGCAATCAGTCACTCCAGAAATGATAGAATTGTTCTGAGTTTTAGTGTAAAATTTTTTGTATAGTCATGTGTATTATTGATTAAATTTTTTTTTCAATTGACAAGACATATTAGCTTTAAACTCTTGGAAAAGGGCTTATGCAGCCCTTTGGCATGTAGGAGGGCTAAACGTGTGACCCTTATACTAGACCAGTCTGCCAAATCTTTCCACATGACAAAATATCAGGTTGCTTTTACACAATATACCTATATACACTATAACTTACATACATATACAATTAACATATGTTTCCCCTCCCTGCACAAAGTAAGACAGTTAAATGTTGGAGACTCAATATGATGCACTACCTCCGTTTTTTCGCATGAAGTAAATATGCAGGATATTATACAGTAGATGCCCTATTATACATGCACCATTATTCAACCGTCTTCTATAGCATAACCAGTAGGTTAATTGGATGTTATATGAATGTCATAGACTTAACCTGCTTTGCTATTTGCTAAATATTGAGCCGCCCTACCTTGGGGATTTTTAACATCACTGTATATATGCTTCTAACATTTGTGTCGTTGTTATTAATTTATAAATAAAATTGTATTTTGTGAATATTATCTAGTACACATTGTGTAGTGTCATATTGAGGGATCTGATGCATTACCCTTCTATGGGAATATTGATATTCCCTGACTATTCTAGTCAAGTTAATATACCTATACTTTGAGTGCAATTTGAATGGGATCCAATGCAGGCAGTCTGTCTTGCATTTTTGTTGGTTCTATATATGCTATATCCCTATGCACCCTAGTCAACTATTAATTTTGGATTAAGGTTGAATGGTTGGTTTTCCAATAGTATATTTATGGCTATTATACATGATACTTTATTGTAATGTACACACAGGGCCGCTTTATACATTAGGCCGACTAGGCACAGTGCCTAGGGCCTACAAACCTTTCAGGGCCTACAATATTTCACTTGAAAAAATACCTAAAACAAAAAAAATCACAAAATAAGAGAAAACAGCTCATTTTTATTTAAAATGTCTTCGAAGTATCGATACTGTACCTTTAAATATCGAAACAAAATTATCGATGCCAAATATCGCTAGTATCGAAAGAAACAAGCAAACGATGAAATTAGCATAAAAGTGAGTAAAAATATCGGACACACATGCCTCTAGAAATAAAAGTGCCTAGGGCCTACGAAGGTTGAATGTGTTCCCAAAACTTTATCAAAAGAGTGAATGGGAGCTTAAACTTTGTTACACTATGACACTCCAAGCAAAAACCAACACAAATAAGTAGATATTTGTAGATATAAAAAATAATGCACCATAAAAGTACTTTATGTAGCAGGGAGTGTGGTCTACTGGGGAAAAAAAAGGTCCCTTAGCAACCTTTTAACCACCAAGATAGAGCGGGACATCCCCCTCTTGCAAAATAAAACAGAAAGTTATTGGCAATCACAAATCCAAAATAGAAAGTTCCACAAACATCTAAATAGTAAACAATGTAGAAAAAAAGAAGCACAAAGAAGGCTAATGGAGAGTTAAAGAAACTTCAATCGGTATTAAATAATCAGAGCTCTGATGATTTAATACAGATTGAAGTTTTTTTTAACTCCATTAGCCTTGCGTGTGCTTCTTTTTTACATGGTGTACCATTCTTTGGATCCAGCCTTTGGACGCCAGGATCATCAGGAGTTGAGCACCACAAGCATAATACGTTTTCTTTATTTTTATTAACTAGTGGTTTGCCACTTATACCTATTTTTGTTCTGTATACAAACATCTAAATGAATATTATCAACATACAGTATAGTGCCTTCAATACAACCCAAAATTTACTTGAGGCGATAGTCAAAATAAAAAGGTACATCTTACTCCAGTTTAGGCACTACTATGGAAACTCACATAGAAAATAAAGTAAGAAGTTCCCATGCCTATTTCTGCTCTTTTGAGCTATTCATCATTGAAGTGAAGTAAATGAGCTTGTCATGCATGCTACACCTAATAAACAGGCTCCTTTATGCCTGTACAGAAATACTGACAGTTATAGCTGGTATAGTACTTTCAACTACGTAAAAAGAAGATTCATTACTTTAGACTCATAAATGTGGTTAAACTGAATCTTTACATGAGATTTTTCTTAATTTTGGTTAAAAAAAAAAAAGCTTTAGTGGTGTCTGAAGAAATAAAATTGCAACTTTATCTCCAATAACTTTGTAATTAAATGTTAAAACAGTAGTACCTTTACATTCTTTAAATGTACAGTTATATCCAGGGAAAGGTTCCCACTGATATTTTCATAGTTGATAGAACTGCTGATGTAAATGATAAATACAAAAAAGTGGACAGATCGGCATGAATTGGAGGCTTATTTTTGTTTGGAAAAAATAGGACTTTGTATAATTTTACAGTACTTTCTTATCTGTGCCCCTTAGGGGGAATATATATATATATATATATATATATATATATATATATATATATATATATATATATATATATATACACATATATATATGTAGAGGTATCAGTACCGTGTTAGCCGAGCTTCAATAATCAAAAAATAAATAGATGATACCGTTCTGTGGCTAACGAAATGCTTTTATTTGTGCAAGCTTTCGAGATACACTGATCTCTTCTTCCGGCGATGTTACAATGAATGAAGCAAAAGGTATACTTAAAAACAGTGTCTCTTGGAATGTTATCTGTGCTGTTCCATCCCCCGTGTGGATGTGTTTTATGTCTAGAGGTGTCAAAAGGTTACTGAAAGCAAGTGAAGAAAGAGTGTGTATGTGTATCAGTGTGAATAAAAATGAGTGGAGAGCCCACAGTACATAGGTGAGACAGGGCAGGGGCTAAACAAGAGAATGAACCTGCATCGCCACAGCATCACATGTGGTACGAGAGACAGTCCTGTTGGCGAACATTTCTCAGACTCTGGCCATAAGATGAACGATCTGAGGGTTGCCATACTCAAAGCTAATCTTAAAACCCCGAAAGAGAGACGGTTGCATGAATACAAATTTATGCAACTGTTCGGGACACTTAGCAGTGGCCTAAACAGAGATCGAAATTTTATGAGTCATTACTGACACTAGTGAACTCTCGTCCCATGAGCGCTAAAGGCCATGTCTGTACATACTGTGCTATATGTATGCACACACAGCTGTCTCTCACACATACTAATACTCCTTGTTTTTCCATCCCTATATACCAATAGGGACCACTTAGTATCCACACACACTTTTAGTTGTGCTACAAACTCTCACATTTCCACACCCACCCACACCATTTATATCCACTCCCACTCCACACACACCTTGTGTAAAGCACTGTATATACTGTGGGCTCTCCATTCATTTTTATTCACACTGATACACATACACACTCTTTCTTCACTTGCTTTCAGTAACTTTTGACACCTCTAGCCATAAAACACATCCACACCGGGGGAAGGAACAGCACAGATAACATTCCAAGAGACACTGTTTTTAAGTATACCTTTTGCTTCATTCATTGTAACATCGCCGGAAGAAGAGATCAGTGTATCTCGAAAGCTCGCACAAATAAAAGCATTTCGTTAGCCACAGAACGGTATCATCTATTTATTTTTTGATTATTGAAGCTCGGCTAACACGGTACTGATACCTCTACATGTATATATACATGGAGAGGTAATTGACCCGTCAGATGATAGATTGCGGATGCAAACGTGGAAAAATCAGGCTGATATTGACCTCTATAGATGGAGATGGGGGGTAAGCAAATGGCATAGGCAAGGGATTAAAGAATGGTCTCACCAAAGGATGTAACCGCGATGACCACCTTAATTCATCTGGGTATGCACCTTAACCCTGGCTGTGCTCAAAGCTGTGACCATGCAGCAAGCTTAAGCCTATAGGGAACCATGTTAAAAATGGTTTTTGAAGCAAAAAGTGGCACTGTGTGCTCATTTGCATGTAATTTCCCAGAATCCCTTGCTGCAGTCGAAATGCTGTGTGGTGGGTGATAATGGTGAAAGGCGGGGTTGCAGACCTGCCTAAGACATGCAGATGAGCATCCAGTTGTATTTACATTTGCATATTTGCTTTGCTATGGAGGGTTTTTGTCACTTTTTTTACTCAACATAACTTAACTCAGTATATATATACGGTGAGTAAAAAAAGTGACAAAAACCCTCCATAGCAAAGCAAATATGCAAATGTAAATACAACTGTATGCTCATCTGCATGCATGCATCCCCTGATGAAGTCATCTTTGATGACGAAATGCGTTGGGCATGGCTAAGACGGAGGAGGCACTTTCCCACTGAATACAGTGCATCACGGACTACTACGATTGCAGTTTGAGAGCGGCGAGCCAGACAAGAAAAGCGGACATATCTTTACCATTCCTGGTAGTGCAGCAGCCAGAAGTAAGCAAGCTAAGGCTAAGGCTGTGGTTCCTGTGGTTCCCGGAGGGATTTCCTTTTGCGGGGCACACGACCGGGAGGACGTCACTTCCGGTGAAGGAGACTGCGCCACGCGTGTGTAGGACAGGTCTCCATTGCTGATCCGGACGCTACTACTGGCATATGAGAGCCAATCTCATAACTGCTTTATTTTACCGTTTGACTTGTGAGTGGGCATTTGTCTTTTTTAATGTTCCATAAACTGTTTGTTTTACTTTAATGCACTAGGTGTGCGCCTGTTTTTTTCTCTTTTTCTTTCATAGGTATCTACAAGGGAGTTGTGATCCCTTTCAAACGGGCTGCCATTACCTGGATGCACTTTATTGGAACTGGACTCTATGTTTTTTAAGGTTTTGGTATTTTCTCAATATTTTTTATGAATTTTTTATATTTAAATATATTTTTTCCATTTTTTATAGTAATTTTTATTAAAGTCGTTTATATAATATATGTGTTATCTTAACAACATAGGATCTATTTTATATTTAATACCCCCTCTGGCCACCCCATAGGTTGTTTTTACCCAGTAGCTAACTTACTCACAGTTAGGCAGGTTGTAATAGTAGGCGCTCCTTAATATTTTTGTTTTGTTGTGATATATATATATATATATATATATATATATATATATATATATATATATACACATAAAGTACATACATACATACATACACACGTATGTACACATACATACATATTATACACACTTTTTTATATATATCAACTCAGACATCTTTAATTTGGTCAACTGTATACTGTTACTAAGCAATTTTGTATTCTCTATACTTTTTATTCCTTTCAATAAATAGAAATCTTTCTAGTTTTCACCATACAAAGCCCATAAACTAGTTATCAGCATGCAGTGGTCAGTACCCAGCGGTATGTATCATTTACTTCACCACAGGTAGAGAGGCTGCATTCAGTTACTTTTAGACACTGTTCAGTTTTCAATTCCATGGTTCTTACCATGCTGAAATATATACTGAACAGTGTAGTGCTGGCATGTCCAATCATGGAATGCAACAGGGACGAGCACACACACTTTAACCAGAGAATAGGCAGCCTTAGTGCACCTGGAGCAGAAAGAAATCAGTAAAACATACAAGCAGAGGACTCAAGAACTCCGGGGCAGTGACTGATCACTGTTTGAGAGAAACTGCCTCTAAATCCAGCAGCGAGCTGGTTAATTGCACACAGGCAATGAACTACACTCTACCTGGCTGATTAGGACTTTGAGAAAATCCTGATGTGAGAAACAGAAGAGAGATTTCTTAACTCACATTTGGTCTGACAGAAGGAGAGCAGAGAAGCCTGCACACAGACACTGTCTTGAGCACAAAGGCTGTGCTGAGATCAAGACACCCAGACACCTATATTTCCTGGACACAGATGACCCAGGAACCTGCCAGAGACTGACATGGAGGGCCACCTGCTTAAGATATCTCCTGAGACTTTGGGGTGATGGGCTGGTAATGGGAATATCCCTCCAGTCCTGCAGCTAGTCAGGGGAAGCAAGTTAGCCTGTACAAAGGGATAGGGGTTTGTGATTTTTTTTTTTTTTTGTATGTTTTGCCTGGATAAAAGAACAGGCCCAATAAAGCCAAGATATAATTTCACCCTAATCAGTCACCATTATATGAACGTCTGCACACATCTCTTACAGACAGGGATAGGCAAACCAGTCCAAATCCACGTGCTTGAATTTCGTGAATTTTTTAGACCAAATCCTTCTGAGGATTGGGCACTAAACAAATCTGTGCAAATGAATCCAAATCCACCATTCATAAAATCCAGACAATGTTTATGAATCCGATCCACAGATTCCACAATCCGTGATAAGAGAGAAGAGAGAAGCCCCTGCGGAAACATGTCCGAAATTTTAACAGTCTGGCCACGGATTTCTCTTTAAAAATAAAAAATCCATAACGGCGCATTAGCCTTTTTGAGGTTTATCGAAATCTGCAAAAAAAAAAAACGCCCATCTCTACTCAGGGGTCTTGAGTCAAAGTGAATGTGTTTATTGGCGAGTTTTATTTGCACTGTGTCCTGTGTTGGCAGGGTTAGCATTGGCCTCTTAAGAGTGATGCCTCTTAAAGTGATCATCTTTAAGTGAGAAGATATAGTTAGACTATAGTTTGACTAGAGGTTGACTGGGGACTGGACCTGCTGCAAACTATTTTACACAAGGCAACAAAAGGTGAGCTACTCTGACCACACTATAATCCCATGCTTGTTAGCCTGCACCGTACCCCCCCCCCTCCTTTACACCTTATTTTACTGCAGCCTCTCCCAACACTGACTGCACACAACTGCCACACTCCCCCCCCCCCCCAACCCTCTGCAAACCCTGAACAGGCCCTAGCATTGCAATGCAGCAAAACATTTTTTACAAGAAAAAGGAACACCTCTGCTGTTTAGTCTGCACACACTCACTTGGCTCACAACAGCTTCATGCAACATTACCTACCGCTGTGATAATTAACCTGGTATGTACCTTAACTTTGTTCTTTCTTGTGGTCTCATGGAAATGTTACTCTCTATCCTCAACAAACTCATCCCCTCCTGGCCCATACCCAACATCACCATACACCCTGGATTACTCAAAAGCCTTGCACTATCTACTGAATGTTGGTGGATAACTCTAAAAACCAGCACACCAACCACCGCTCACTCTAATGGAAAACACCACAAATTTACAACTTGCAAACAACTACTCAAATTTCTATTCATACTGTTACTCTCTTTAGCAGGTGATTTTGAACTTAACCCAGGCCCTACCTTTTCAACTCTGTCCCATACCCATGAGAATACCCGCTTCAATATCCAAAAAGGCCTAGCTGTCAACCCATATAAATATCCATAGTCTGCTGCCCAAACTGGATGAAATAAAGGCATGGTGCCTAAAGCATAAACCCAAAGCCATTGTTCTCACAGAAACATGGCTAACCCCTAAAACCCCCGATGCAAATATCACCATTCAGGGATACTCCATTTCTAGTAATGATAGGTCAAAGAGAGGAGGAGGAGTGTTATTTTATATTGCAGATACCTTACAATTTACACTGTTAAATTGCCCCCCATGCCCACCCTTTTTTAAAATCCTAGTTGGCAAAATCTGCCTCCCCTTTTCTAAGCCTATCTTGGTTGCTGGCATCTACCGCCCCCTAAAGCCCTTCAACAGTCCCTGACTGATATCACCCACTTTCTTGGCTCCATTTCCTCTCTGAATGAGAAGAGTGAGCTGTTAGTTCTTGGGGATTTCAACTATAATTGCTCGACTCTAAAAACCACAAAATCCAGATACAACTCAAGTCACTTAACCTATCACAACTCATTTCCCAACCCACACGGACAAACCTGAAATCGCACAACCATTCCCTTTTAAACTGGATTCTCTCCTCAAATCCCAGCAGAATCCAATCCTCTGGCATCGTTCCTGACATTTTCAGTGACCATGCAATAGTGTACTATGTAAGGAAAATTAAACCACTCCAATCAAGCCCAAAAGTTCTCGTCACTAGAACATTTAGAAACTTTAACCCTCACAACAGTTTCTGACAGACCTTGCCAACTGTGTTTAGTACAGAATCGACTTAATTCCCGACCCTGATTCTGCCCTCGACTATTTCCAATCCTAGTTCTGAAAGACCCATGCTGCACTACGCAGAATAAGAGTACAGGGGGCTCATCTTCCGTTGTTACAACTGACCTTATAGTTTTCTACCATTTCAGGGATGCCTTGTGGAAAAGCTACAAAGTAACTGGCACTACACTGGCGACACACTTTATTCGAGCTCGGCTAGTCCCACGAATTCGGGTATACCCGGGTGTATTGAGGTTTGTGACTGTTTTCTGCCCGAGTGCATTGAGGTATTTTCCAGGCAGGGATTGAAGCATTTTATTCCCGCTGGCTGTAATACTGCACAGTATATATATATATATACTGCATTACAATTCATGAATTTATGCCATCTGGTAGACACGCGAAGCATTGCAGCCTATTAAATCCTAATCATTATCATTTAACAGATCAGCCGCCCGTCAGCCAGGCATGAACCCAGGCTGGGAAGGCAAACACAACGGGGCTTGTCAGAGGTGAGGAGCGGCGCATTCCAGGTATCTGCCAGGTACATACTGGGTATTTGCTCGAATAAAGTGTGTCGGTGCAGTACCAAGGATCTTAATCACTACAGATACCTGTGGAATATGTGCACAAGGCAAACAAGACACACAAAAGCACAATATTACTCTGACAATCTTCTCAAGAATACATCAAACCCAGCTAACTTCTGGAAAGTTATCAACAATATATTCCAGCCTTCTAGCCACCAACAACCAAGTGATATCACTAAAAAGCGCACTACTCTGAGAAATCCCATTGACATTGCAAATGCATTCAATGATTACTTTGTGGGATGTGCAACTAATTAGCGTAACGCAACCCAAACCACAAACATGAACCTCATTCTGAGAGTACCCCTATAGCCCCATCCTCTCTCAACACTGCTCACAATTTTCAATTTGTCCCAGTATCCAAAGAGATTACAACGTGCTCCTCAAACTAAAACTAAGCAGCCAATGTGAACCTGACTTACTACAATCTAAGTTCCTAAGACTTGGTGCCCCAGCCATTGCCAAACCAATTGCTTGCATAGTCAACTCTATCCTGTCTGCAGGCCATATCCCTAAGACCAGGAAAACTGCCAGAGTTGTCCCAATCTTCAAAAGTGGGGACAAAAACATTGTCTCAAACTACAGGCCAATCTCTCTTCTACCAATTCTATCCAAAGTCATGGAAAAATGTGTTCACTCCCAATTAAGCGATTACTATACCAAGACAAATTTCCCCAGCCAATTTCAATCTGGCTTTTGCCCCAAACACTCTACGGTAACTACCCTGCTAAAAGTTTGCAATGATATCCAGAGTGGAATGGAACGGGGACAACTCACTGGTGCAATATTCCTATATTTTGCAACAGGTGATCATGTTATCTTGCTTAAACTCCAGTGCTCTGGAATAGGGAAGCATGCTTTAAACTGCTTTCATTCCTAACCAAAAGGTAAATTCCAACATGTGTCCATCCCAGGCTCTAACTCCAACCCCTTGGATATCACCGGTGGTGTCCCGCAAAGACTCGGTTCTGGGGCCCCTACTCTTCTCTGTGTTCATCAATGATCTTCCTACAGCTTGCAAGCGAGCTTCAATACACATGTATGCAGATGACACAATCTTATATGCACACTGCCTTAGCCTCTCCGACCTTGAACACATACTTCAAGCTGACTTTTTGAGACTTGAAAATTGGATTTCCCAAAACAAACTTCTTTTAAACACTGACAAGACTGTAACAATGGTATTTGGGACCAACGCTACATTTTTAAAGCTTCCAATGACTGAGCTCCATATCAGAACCAACACTAATACGATGCTAGCCCCTGTTACTAGTTTTAAATACTTGGGCATATGGTTTGACTCCCATTTAACATTCGGGATGCACACTGATACCCTGACATCCAAAACCTATGCCAAACTAGGTGTACTTTATAGGAACAAATCCTCCCTAAGTCTGCTAGTCAGAAAGCGTATTGCACAGCAGATGCTAATGCCAATTATCGACTATTGGGACATAGTATATGAATCGGCACCCCAAACCCACCTTAGCAAACTTGATACCCTCTACAATTCAATATGCCATTTTGTTTTCCAATGCAATTACTGTACAACACACATCATTGCAAAATGCTGAAAGAACTAGATTGGTCATCACGAGTCTAGGCGCAAAGTCCATCTTTCCTGTCTTGCCTTCAAATACTTTCTGGGCAAGCTACTCGTCTATCTGAACAAGCTCCTCAACCCTACCACATGCAGCACTTATCTGAGATCAGACTCCAAAAGACTGTTCATGGTCCCACGGTTCATGAAAGTATCCGGCCGCCCCTCCTAATCTTACCATGCACCCCAAAACTAGAACAATCTACCGTAGACTCTAACAGCCTCTACCAGTCTAAGTTCTCTCAAATCTAAAGCTGGCTGGGGGTGTGCACGCAGTGTCAGGGGGAATGGAAGCTCTGTGAGTAAGCTTCGTGAACTCCGCCGAGTTCTCAGACTAATTAGTCCTCTAGACCGCCTCAAGACCGGTGAAAACAACTTCCCCTGCTGGCGGAACCCCGAGGATGCTTCTCCCCTACAAGGATCGCAAGGCTGCGACCCCCTCAGTCTCCAGGTACCTGCAAAAGGCTCGCATTCCGGTTCCTGGGATCCAAGATGGTGCCTGTGCAGGCTCGCTTGTTCACGCGCGCCCACAGGCACAGGAGGAACTGCAACAACAAGGTGGAAACTTTACAGACAAAGAAAACAAACAAGAAACTGTAGAAAACACTCAAATCACCCCAAAAGCCTTAAAGATTTATTTAAAGAGATGCAAGAGGTGTTTCAAGTGGCTCTGAACAAGGCTGTGGCTGAATTTAAATCAGGTTTGACCTCTTTGACAGAAAGAACAATTCAGCTGGAAAACAGACTTGAAGAATCCCTGCAGAGTCGGGGTTCAATGGAGGATGAATTGTTCCGACTTAATGATGAGATCAGGAACCGGAATGATACTGTGGACGATCTGAAGAACCGGGAAAGGAGGCAAAATCTCAGAGTCAGAAACACTCCCGAACCGGTTGAACCGGGCAAGTTACAACCCGATTTGACGAACTTTTTCACCCATATAGACTCATCGCTTCTATCGAGTGATCTACATATGGATAGAGCACACCGCGCCTTGGGTCCAAAATTCGCGGATCCATAGATATGCAAGGATGTAAAAGTTAAACTGCATTGCTATACCACAAAATAGAAAATAACGAGAAGCTGTAGTAACCAAGAATTTGTGCATTTTGAAGGTTCCAAGATCCAGATCTTCCAAGACCTCTTTAGATCCACGACTTCCAGAAGGAGAGGCCTCTGCCCAGTCACAGCGGTTCTTAGGGACAATGAGATCCGCTACAGATGGGCCTTCCCATTTTGTCTAGTTGTGAATAAAGATGGGATGCAATTCTCAATAAGATTCCCCGAAGAGGCGGAGAACTTCCTAGGAGCCTTGGGTGTTCATGGCCAGCAGACTGCAAAGCAGCAACGTTCCCTGAAGCACAAGAGGCCACCGAAAGCTTCTCGGAGGAGGGAACCGACTTCGCTCTCCCGACTTGATTGGGATGAGGGTTTTCTTTTGATTTGCCAGACCTGAATTGACCGGTGGAGGAAGTTGGCGGCTCAAAATATATGATCCGCGGCTGACTTTTCTCCCCGACAAGGTGTGACTGTCTCGAGGCCCCTTACCTGGGCCCCATTAGACCTGGGGGGACACTAAGAAACTTGAGAATCAGTCGCGTTTTGTTCAGCCTCAATGTTGCCCGTGATATTATTATCTGTGGTTTGAAATGTTTCTTTTTTAGGTTCTAGGCATTACTCCTAGTTATCCCCCCCTCTTCTAGTTGCAGTTATTATGAAAGGAGTTGAGTTTAGAGGGAGGCTCATAAAGCCTCCATCAGAGGTCAATTTATTTCAATAGCCTCAGACAGGAAAAAGCAAAAAATCTTAAACAAGGAAAACTAATAGCTAAAATAATCTAATTAGACAGGAACATAAAACACGCCCTTGCGCGAAGATCTACAAACTTCTCTGCCGAACTAGAGAGGAATTACATAAATTAAGAATGGAGGACACAGAAAAAGCATTAAAATGGACCCGCCACACTTATTATGATAAGGGTAATAAGGCAGATACGGTAAGCTTCTCGCTAGCAAGCTAAAAGGTGTTAAAGCCAAAATCGCACATATCAGCCATAAGGAGAGGTAATGTGGAAATTACACATAACCCTTTCCAAATTGCTGTGGAATTTTCTAAATTTTACAATAATTTGTATTCATCAGATCCAAATTTCAATAAATCTTCCAGTGAACAAATAGATAGCTATCTACAGGTATGCGAACTCCCAAAGCTTTCTCGGAAGAACTGGAGCGACTCAATGCTAAAATTAGTTTGACAGAATTAAAAGAGGTTATTAAAGATATGAAACCCTCAAAAGCCCCAGGGCCGGATGGCTTCTCTAATCTCTATTATAAAATATACTGGGAAATACTAGCTTCATATCTTTTAGATATGTTTAATAGTTTTCTATCGGGCTACCAGATTCCCTCGCAAATGTCAAAAGTACATTTAGTAGTAATACCTAAGGAAGGAAAAGACCCAGTGAGTTGTGCAAGTTATAGGCCAATCTCACTACTTAATACAGATTTAAAGATATATAGTAAATTTCTAGCGAATAGATTAAATCCAATATTGCCTCGTCTAATCCATAAAGATCAAGTAGGTTTTATAAGCAAGCGCCAGGCCTCGGATAATACACGCAAAATTATCAATATAATTGATTATGTCCAGTCTTTTAAACCCAAGGCGATGCTTTTGAGTTTAGATGCTGAAAAAACCTTCGACAGAATTAATTGGGATTTTCGAGCTAGAACAATGCTGGGGTTTGTTTTTTCTTGTCCATTTTTAAAAGGGGTCCAAGCCCTTGATGATGCCCCTACAGCTGCTCTAAAAATGCCAGGGGGGGAACAAAACCAAATCAAAATTAGTAATGGGATCAGGACCAGACAGGGTTGTCCATTATCCCCCCTGCTCTTTGCGTTAACAATTGAACCGCCTTCAATTAAAATCAGGAAAAATTCCAATATTCAGGATATCAAGATTGGTCAGGAGAATTTCAAATGATCTCTCTTTGCTGATGATGACATCCTGACAATTTCTAACCCTTTAACTTCACTCCCTAATTTACAAGATGAACTCTCCAAGTTTGGTTTGATCTCAGGTCATAAAATTAATTCGACTAATTGAGAGGCTCTAAATTTAAATTGACCAGATTCCGTGGTTAAAATAATCAAATTAAATTTTAATTACCATTGGAATAAGGGGAAATTGAAATTTCCCCTTTTGGATTTTCCTCACAAAAGACTATCAATCGCTATATAAAAATAACTACCCAGAACATTTTACCAAATTAAAACGAGATCTTCTATTCTGGAACAGCCACCAAATTTCCTGGATAGGTCGTATTATAGCAGTTAAGATGAATATTCTCCCGAAACTGCTTTATTGTTTCCAGACACTCCCCGTCGCTATTCCGATAAACTATTTAAGGGACTTTCAGAATACAATTATGCAATTTATTTGGGGTAATAAAAGACCAAGAGTGCCCAGATCTGTTATGCTTGCACCCAGAGAGAGGGGGTGGGTCTAACGGTTCCTGATATCAGGAAATATTATTTAGCCGCCCATCTGAAACAGGTGGTCTTCTGGCAATCCCAGGAAGGTCAATACTGATGGGTGGATATAGAAAATAGATTTAATAACTCAGGGTCACTCCCGGCTCTTATATGGAATAACAAGCCAACAAAGGATCTTAAACCAGACCTTTTTGACTCGGTTGTAATACAATTTTCTATTAAGATTTGGTATAAGGCCATAACCAATTATCAATTGGCCTCCGTTCCCTCGAGATGTACCCCTATTTTTGACAACCTGAACTTTGGTCCGGGCTGGTCCACAGGCACTTTTGATTTATGGGTGATGTTAGAGATGTGGGAGATATGCTCCTGAGAAGTAAATTATTCAATGTTAATGACTTTTGTCAGAGATACTCTTTGATGGTGTAAGGAATCCGTTTCTGGCTTTGCTTGTAGCCTTGCAGATCTCTGCAGTTCACCTATACGTCCTCTTGCAATCTATAGCACCTGTGCTAGCTTTTACTGCAGGCTTAGTCCTGTGCTCTGTCATTGGAGGATTCTCACACACCTCCCTCCTGTTATTGGCCAGTCGCCCTTTATATACTGCTTACCCACACTGCTTCACTGCCGAGCATAATCCTACTCTGGATGTTACAGTGTTCTGCCACAAGCCCCCAGGCTTGCCTTGTTCCTGTTTCCTGTGACCTGCTGCTATTCTCCACGCAGAGGTCTGTGTTCCCAGTGACCTGCTGCTATTGTCCATGCAGAGGTCTGTGTTCCTGTTTCCTGCGACCTGCTGCTATTCTCCACGCAGAGATCTGTGTTCCCAGTGACCTGCTGCTATTGTCTAGGCAGCGGTCTGGGTACATGTTTCCTGAGGCCTGCTGCACGATCCCTTCTGCAGAGGCCTACTTCGGACTCCTGTGCTAAATTGTTGCTTTTTCTCCCAGCGCTGCCTTGCGGTGTTCTTCGAGCAGCCTGCTGTCTCCTCCTTCTGAGACCGGCTTCATGGGCCGTTCCCACTCCTTGCACAGACACCACTCCAGTGCTCTCACTCCTACGCTGAAGCAGAGTACACCCGTCTACCCGTTGCTGAACTCCTGCCTGAACCACGACGATGCTGCCTTCTCCGATCCTGACCCTGGCTACTACTCAGACTACGCTGCCTTCTCCATCCCGGACCCCGGCTTGTTTGACCATGAACTTCGCACTCCGGCTCCGAGGCCTAAGGTCGGTGATTATGCAACTAAATAAAAAAAATATTCTAATAAAAAATAAATAAAGCTAAATTATTGTTGCATATTCTCACTGTGGCTAGACATGCAATTGCCGGGGCCGGAAAAAAAAAAAACTTTACCTTCTCAAGGAGAGAGATTATTTTGAGAATAAATTAGGTGAAATCTATGGAAACACTAACAGCGTATGTTAGACATAACTCAAGAAAATTCCAAAAGGTCTGAAATTCTAGAGGGAATAGATGATCTGTTTAGTCACTGTGGATGGAGGGCTGTATGTTTCTCTTCTCAGAGTTGGTAATTTTATATGATATCTGGAGTGGGGATTGTTCGGCGTCGTATTTGTGGTATCGTTGTATTATTGGATTATTGGATTCGTGTTTCTTCTATGATACCCTCCCTTTCTTTATTTCTGTATCCCTTCCCTTATGTTTTTCAAAAATGTAAAATAAAAAATAAATTACAAAAAAAAACTTAAACCGTCTCACATTTTAACCGGGTCTGTAACAGCTACTTACATCTATAATACGGTATATATATTATCTCTAACTGTGCATGCTATGTCTTGTATATAATGTATACCCTGTTCAGTTATGCAACTGTATTTGTAACCATGTATTATTTGTCATCTTAACTCTATGCCCATGACGTACTTGAAAACGAGAGGTAACTCTCAATGTATTACTTCCTGGTAAAACATTTAAAAAATAAATAAATACAATGTAATTAATCTACAGTTTTATCTATTTGTCTAATGATAGCATGATAACAGTGGAAATGGACTGCAAGTTATCTTACTGCTTAGCATCACTTAGCAAATATGGCTCTGCATGTGTAAAATATTATTTTAAAATACTTATACTTGTCTTATTCTTTTTTTTAAGCTTCATTTAATCTATTAAATCACTTCTGAGGGTGACTGCTTGTTAAAACCTCACAGACGTTTTCTTCCTCTATTAGCGAGTGAGATCTACTCTCCTCTGTTTCACTCTTTATGTAATAAAGCCTCATCCATCATGTGCATTTGATTGGAGAATATATTATGGTTGCATTATTCTTCATTAAAACCCAAGAGGTAAAATATTACAGTAGCAGCAGGTTCCAAACGTTGCTCTGCCTATTTCCATATAACAATATATACAGCGACACAGGTTCAACCTACAATGTGTGTGTCACAGACATATGCGAGGTTTCAAACACACAACAACACTCATGTGTTACTACATTAAAAAGGTATCATAACCCTCAACAAAACTACCAATATGAAACCGAGAATTTTGAACTAACTTTGGAACAGGACGTGATAGTTCTGCGTACCTCTGTCATTCTCCTGTTTCCCCATCTTCTGCCTGTTTGGTGCAGTTGTCATGATTATTTATTTATAAAATGTTTTACCACGAAGTAATATATTGAGAGTTACCTCTCGTTTTCAAGTATGTCCTGGACATAGAGTTATGATGACAAATAATACATGATTACAAGTACATAGTTACATAAGTGAACAGGGTTATACATTATGTACAAGACATTGCATGCACAGTTAAAGGTAATATATTATAGGCGTATGTAACAGTTACAGACCAGATTGAAATGCGAGGCAGCTTTAGATTTTAAAGATCTTAGACTGGTGGTGGCTGTGAGTCTCTGGTAGATTGTTCCAGTTTTGCGGTGCACGGTAAGAGAAGGAGGAACGGCCGGAAACTTTGCTGAACCTTGGGACCATGAACAGTCTTTTGGAGTCAGATCTCAGATGATAAGTGCTGCATGTGGTAGGGGTGAGGAGCTTGTTCAGATAGATGGGTAGCTTGCCCAGAAAGTATTTGAAGGCAAGACAGGAAAGATGAACTTTGCACCTAGACTCGAGTGATGAACAATCTAGTTCTTTGAGCATTTCGCAGTGATGTGTGCTATAGATGCATTGGAGAACAAAACGGCATATTGAATTGTAGAGGGTATCAAGTTTGCCAAGGTGAGTTTGGGGTGCCAAGCTGTATACTATGTCCCCATAGTCGATAATTGGCATTGAAATCTGCTGTGCGATACGCTTTCTGACCAGCAGACTTAGGGAGGATTTGTTATTGTAAAGTACACCTAGTTTGGCATAGATTGGCCTGTAGTTTGAGACAGTGCTTTTGTCCCCACATTTGAAGATTGAGACAACTCTGGCAGTTTTCCAGGTCTTAGGGATATGGCCTGCAGACAGAATAGAGTTGACTATGGAAGCAATTGGTTTGGCAATGGCTGGGGCACCAAGTCTTAGGAACTTAGATTGCAGTAAGCCAGGTCCACATGGGCTGCTTAGTTTTAATTTGAGGAGCTTTAGGAGTTTTACGAAATCGGATTGGAAATAGATGAGCGCAGAATCAGGGTCGGGAATTAAGTCGATTCTGTACCAAGGGCAGTTGGTAAGGTCTGCCAGAAACTGTTGTGGGTTAAAGTTTCTAAATGTTCTAGTGAGGAGAACTTTAGGGCTTGATTGGTGTGGTTTAATTTTCCTTGCACAGTACACTATTGCATGGTCACTGAAAATGTCAGGAAGGATGCCAGAGAATTGGAATTGTGATTTGAGGAGAGAATCCAGTCTAAAAAGGAATGGTTGTGAGATTTCAGGTTTGTCCATGTGTGTTGGGAAATCAGTTGCGTTAGGTTAAGTGACTTGAGTTGTATCTGCATTTTGTGATTTTTAGGGTCAAGCCAACTGTAGTTGAAATCCCCAAGAACGAGCAGCTTACTCTACTCATTCAGAGAGGAAATTGAAACTGGGTGATATCAGTCAGGGACTGTAGAGGGGTGGTAGATGCCAGCAATCAAGACGAGCTTAGAAAAGGGGAGGCAGATTTTGCCAACTAGGATTTCAAAAGTGGGTGGGCTTGGGGGGCAATTTAACAGTGTATATTGTAAGGTGTCTGTAACATAAAATAACACCCCTCCTCCTCTCTTTGACCTATCTTTCCTAGAAATTGGGTGTCCTTGAATGGCAATATTTGCATCAAGGGTTTTAGGGGTTAGCCATGTTTCTGTGAGAACGATGGCTCTGGGTTTATGCTTAAGGCACCATGCCCTTAGTTCATCCAGTTTGGGCTGCAGGCTCTGGCTATTTATATGGGCGACAGATCGACCTTTTTGGATTTTGAAGGTGGCATTCTCAGGGGTATGGGACAGAGTTAAAAAGGGAGGGCCTAGGTTAAGTTCAATATCACCTGCTGCAGAGAGTAACAGTATGAATAGAAATTTGAGTAGTTGTTTGCAAGTTGTAAATTTGTGATGTTTGCCATTAGAGTGAGCGGTGGTTGGTGTGCTGGTTTCTAGAGTTCTCCACCAACATTCAGTAGATAGTGCAAGGCTTTTGAGTAATCCAGGGTATATAATGATATTGAGTGTGGGCCAGGAGGGAGGGGATCGTAATGGATAAAGAGAGGAACATTTCCATGATGCCACAAGAAAGAACAATGTTGACATACATACTGTACTAGGTTCATTATCACAGAGGTAGGTAATGCTGCATGAAGCTGTTGTGAGCCAAGTGAGTATGTGCAGATTAAACAGCAGAGGTGTGCCTTTTCCGTGCCAAAATGTTTTGCTGCATTGCACTGCTAGGGCCTATTCAGGGTTTGTAGAGGGAGGTGGGTGGCGGGGGGTGGGGGGGGGCAGTTGTGTGCAGTCTGTTGAGAGAAGCTGCAGTAAATAAGGTGTACAAGGGGGGGGGGTTAAAAGAGCAGGCTAACACACGGGATCATAGTGTGGTCATATAAGCTCACCTTTTGTTGCCTTGTGTAGTAGAGTTTGCAGAAGATGCAGTCCCCAGTCCGCATCTAGTCATAGTATAGTCTAACTATATATTCTCACTTAAAGATGATCACTTTAAGATACATCATTTTAGATGCAAATTCTACCCTACCAATGCTTTCCCTTAAACTGGTATTACATTTATATATCTAAGCAGTCACATGACTAACCCCTCCTCCCCAATAAATCTGCCTGTTACAAGTTGGACGATAAGCAGCACACAATTAAAAAAACAAAAACATTTGCTATTCAAAACATACCAGAAATCAATAATAAAGGCAGGGTGGGGTATTTCTAATGATGATACCACTAGAATTGGATTCGTCTCCATCCCCAACAGAGGACTGAGGGACGTATTTTATCAACTCTGAAGCAGCCAATCAGGCAAAAACTCCAATTGCAGAGTGATCAATTGCTTCAGAGTTTATAAATGTAACACCCAAACTTATAAGAAGTTAAACAACTTTGCTGCAGATTATACTGATTAAAAGGTAGTTGTAAGGTGGCTCAAAATGTATGATGGACACATACCTATTCCAAACTGGGTGTACTTTATTGAAATATAAATCCTGCCTATGCTCATTGGTTGAAAGCGTGTTTCAAAGCAGATTACAATTATTGACTAAAAGGATATAGTGTATGGTGCAGCACCCCAAATTCACTGTGGCAAACGTGACATTCTTTACAACCCCATATGCCGTTTTGTCTTCTTAATTAGCTTCATTTTGTTGCGTTATGTAATTGGACTAGGTTGGCTATCCCTTGAGTCCAGACGCAACGTACATATTTCCTGTCTTACCATAAAATATTTCCTGGACAAGTTGCCCAATTATCTGAGCAGGTTTTACAAGGCACTTATCTGTCCCAAGAAAACTCCTTATGGTTCAATAAAGTATCTAGTCGCTCTTCCTTCTCTTACCAAACATTCAACTTCTGGAACAATTTAAAGGGGTCTCTTAAATCCGTCTTTTGTCGAAGTTCTTTCAAGATTTCTGCTGTTTCCTATTTTAAACATGTTTTTAACTGTAACTCAATTTATTTTTTCCTGATAAAATACAAAAATAAATAAAATGAGGGAAGCTATCCGTTTATAAAAGATTTCCCAGAAATTGCTTCCAGCAGATTGGACATTTGGGGGAATAAAATGGGTTTTAAATCTTCTGTTAGGTCTTAAATGGATAACATTAGCTTGGATATTCTAAAAACGCACACTTGCATATAAAAATAAAAACCTGGAGAAAAATTACAAAAAATAACTACTACTTTAGGGGCGTTACTTTGATCTCACTTCCAGGATCAGTATTTTCGTGGTGGTCTTTGCCAGCAGATTGGCTCCCCTGGTACGCCAGTTGACTGGTGCAATAGAATGTATTTTAACTTAAACAATGGCCAAATCTCCATAAAGGTCAAAATTCATTCTGTGGGGAAAATGCTCAATAAGCTGGTACAATAATGTCTGACTGGTGAGGAGCACCTCAATAAACAAACTGCCTGTTGCTGACAGGGTCCGGGAGATTTCATTGTTGTTATGGTTGTCCAATTATTGCTATGTAAAACACATACCTAATTAAGGCTGTGTGTAATTGTTATGCATTTGAGAAGGAAATATAATAAGGGATGTTTTTCATGCTACACCAGTCCTGCGCTTGTGCAGTGTTTTTCATCCGGGGTTCATAGGAGCCCTTTGGTTCCCGCGGCATCCCTAAAGGGTTCTCTGCAATTTTCAGGCCATTTGAAAATTGTACCAAATACAGAAGAATTTACAATGCATCTGATCTCAGACGCGCTATTTATTAGAGAGGGTTGGGGTTCATTACAATGCATCTGATCTCAGACGCGCTATTAGAGAGGGTTGGGGTTCATTACAATGCATCTGATCTCAGACACGCTATTAGAGAGGGTTGGGGTTCCATACAATGCATCTGATCTCAGACGCGCTATTTATTAGAGAGGGTTGGGGTGCATCAGAATTTCACAATATAATTATAGGTTTCCTCAACAACAACAAAAAATGATAAAAACACACTGTTCTAGAGGAACTCTGGTTCAGGCAAGATAAAAAAAAAGGGGGGGGGTAGGGGAATCATTGGGATTGATGCCTTCAAATACCTTTTTCATTTGGATTGTATTTTAAACCATTACTATGATTGGTTAAAATAAATAAATGAAATTGTATAGGAAACATTAAGGCTTACAAAATTGTTGCACCGTTTGAGAAAAACAACTAAACTGCAAAACCGGGCAGAAAGTGCTAGGAAGGGGGGTGGGGGGAGATTTGAAAGACGCAAGACTGCAAGGAGAATTTCATAATCTCTGATTGGAGTTAATTAATCAGCTGGGTCCTAATTATTTCTTCTAAGCTACATTTGGAACACAAGTCATAATTCTGAATTGTTTGACGAGTGCTAGCTAGCATAGGCAGAGACAGGTGAACATCATGTAGTGGATACTTATCCTCTAGAATATTTTGTTAACGATGTGTAGATTTTTTTATTTTACAGAGACAAAACCAACTAAAACGTGCTAGCAGGATTCTACCTCCGTAATACGAAAGCAAAAAGCTTCAGAATGTTACTGCACCAAATAAATACATGAAGATATTATTAGTAATCACCTGGAAACATAGCTTGTGGGATTTTGTTTTATTCAAAAGAGAAAAAGCATTGAGGAGATCTTTAATTCAAGAATAAACCAGTACCATGTTGAATATTCAAACTGCTTTTTGTTTCATAGAAAACTATTGCGTTATGGGGACAGTAAATCCCATTAGTGATATATGCGTACAATGCCAGGGGGATATTTACATACAAAATACAACCTAAATGAGCTCATACATGCTTGTAATTAGCTTACTTGCATATGAATGAGATCATTGTAGTTTTACTGGCAGCAAAGTAACTTGTTCAGTGTGTAAGCAGTTAATATTGCATGATGATCAAGGGAAAACTACACAGCATCTCCAAAGTGGTTTCTATTCTATGGCAAAGAGAAGTATTTTTCATAAAATATAATATCATCGGGTTTGTAAAGGTAAAGTTACCAAGTGTACAGGGTTGAGTAGTGGAATTCCAGACCTAGCAATGTCGTCTGATGCCCTGATTGTATATGTAGCCAGGTCCTCTATAGCCCCCCCTCTCACCTGCCGGATCGGGTTGCTAGGAATGCTGCGGGAGGTTGCTATGTGCAAGGAGCAGGCGAGCGGGTTGCCGGTGCTCGCCGAGGACGCAGCCATCTTTGTTATGCGCGCGCATGTGCAGAGGCCACTCGCGCATGCGCAGTTGGGTTCGGAATCACGGTGGCCATCTTGGTACACAACACCCATGCGCAGGAGGTATACAAGCAGTGGCCATTACACCCAGAAGCTCTGCCGGGGAACTACCCATCCCAGCAGCCTCAGGGGCTGCACAACACATGGACAAGCTTAGCCAATAGGGCTCCAGGGATCTCCCTGCCGCAGACTTACATTTGGCGTGCTCAGCAGGACCACGCCAGTCGAAGGGAGACAGAGAGGTAGGGTCTCAGGAGCCGGTGGCTCTGAGGCTAGACCTAGTTTGTCCCCTTAGGCCCCAGATAGGACCCGATCACGTGTAGCTTGTGGCTGTTTCAGGGAAGGCCCCTTAGATAGGGACGCTTCCCCATTTTGCTGTCTAGTGTCAGGGACACAGTGGAGATGCCGCACGGTGACTGTGGCCTGCGGTCCAGGACCAGATCATCTCAGTGCAAGAGACTCTAGTGATATTAGCCGCACCGGAATTCACCCCACGCGGAGGTGGACGCCTTCACGGATGATGTCACTGGATCAAGCGGATCCCTGCTGCTAAGTCGGCCACACCAGGTACTAGAGTACCCGGCAAGTACCTCAACTAAGTGCACCCACACTACAAGGGATAGCACTATCTCCAACATTTTGGGTGGGCCTTGACATTGGGAGGAAGGGACATCTGGATACTGTGCCTGGCACCCAATGTACTTTGGGGACACTCACTGGTGGTATCAGGTTTGGGCCTATATTACTGTGGGGTACAGGGTACCGTGGCCTGCGTTCAGTAAAGGTTGTCGCTATATACCTGTTTGTTTGTGTATCATTATTATTGTTCCTGTAAGGGACTATCCCACCACGTTGGGAACTTTACAGGTGGAGGCGCTGCATCAAGACGAACCAGAATCACCCCAGGCTCCCAGTAGCGGAGGCTCAGGCCTCCTGGTTGCCAACAGGTAATAGCAGCATTGGTAGTTCCTTTCCGGGTACGGTGGAACAGAGGCTACATATAGAATTTCAACAAGTACAAATTCTCTTGGTCAGTTAGAAGGTACAGATATCACTACCTACAACAAATCTACATTTCTAAAGGTCAATGGCCAGGAACTCTTTTGTGCGGGAACTCTGAATTCTTCTTTCTTTTTCTCTCTCCTGCTTTCTTCACTATCTGCCATTATTGTCATGATGATATCATTCATATAGTTCAGTGAGGTCTAAAGGGAACATATTGTATATTTCATTTACAATGCCACTCAGCCATGTAATATTCTGTAACATTTCAAGTGGCTTACTCAAGTGAATGGTCTTTAGCAAACAGATTTAGGAGTTCAGGGTTAAACGGGAAAGGTTTATAATTGAGGCATTAACATATTGGGTATTAGAGATGTGCACACTTTTTACCAATGTGGTCGAACCTTGCAAATGTTACCCTTTTATTTTCATCGAAAGCTTCAGCTGATGGTTACATATTCGCCAGCATTAAATGAATTGTCAATTTCACAATTGTGTGTACAGTACATAAATAAAAAAAGCAATATATGTTTTAACTATAAACATATGTTAGGGGAAGACTAGGTCAGACAAGAAGTCTTTATCTGTCTTCAAATGTCCAGGTTCTATATTACAGTATACACAAAAACAAAAAAAAATTGCAAAAGTGGCAAGATGTAATATAGACTATGATTTGCCAACATGGCAAAATAAAAAACTAAAAACATAGAATTTCTTTTTTTTTTTTAATTTTTTTTTTTGTATTCAAACCATGTCAGAAGAAGCAACGGAGGCAGCAACAGAAGCAAGTACCACGAGAATTTTTATGTTGGAGAATGAGAATAATTAGGGATTGTGTAGCATTTGACACCAGTGGTTTTCAACCTTTTTTCTATCAGGGCACCTCTAACCACAGTGCTCAATTGCCAATTCACCCCTACAAGGTCACAATAAACACAGGACAGAGAGACTGTCACAGGAGACGGAGACAGCCAGCCAGAGGGGCTGGGAGTCACAAGGGGACATGGAGTCACAGAAGTCAGAGGGGGCAGGGGTAGGGTTGCCATGTGTCGTCTCCAAAAATACTGGACACAATGATTAAAAGTGCGAGACACATACAAGCACACTTCTCTCAGCTCTATGGTGTTTCTGCCTCTCCTTGGCCCCACCCCCAGGCTCCTGAGACCTTCTACTGATTGGGTGCATTACCCAGCACCAGCCAATCAGGATGGAGGAAGCTATCCAGCCTCCTAGCAGCAGCCCTGCTCAGGGAAATCCCACAGCCCCCCAAGCCAGTCAGGTTACTATGTCCAGAGAGGTAATACCAGACACATACATGTCCAGAATGGTAATACTGGACACATACATCTCCATTATTCCCTTACATTTTTTACTGGACAGAATATCCAAATACAGGACAGTCCGGTTCAATACTGAACACCTGGCAACCCTAGGCAGGGGAGTCACAGGAGTCCGAGGGGGCAGGGAGTAAGGGCAGTCAAAGGGGGCAGAAGTTAACAGAAAAAACACACACGACAGAACAGATACACACAGAACAGAGAGACACAGCCTCACCTCTCTACTGACCGTGCTGCTTCCTCCTCATCTATTTGGCCACCCCATTCAAGCTTCTGACACCTTCTCCTGGTAATACAGCCAAGGAGGATAGAGGAAACTGCCCTGCTCTCCCTGCTCTGGGAGATCGGGGGAAATCCCGTGGCAACCTTTCGATCCTCTCACTGAATCCCAGGGTGCCGCGAAACCCTGGTTGGAAAACACTGTCTTACACCATCATTCATTCCAAAATAAATTATGGTGCATCACACAGCAGTCCAGAACTTAAAAATGGCAGAGTGTCAGTAGCTAGTGCACAGCTTTGTCATTATCGTCAATGAATTCCATTTCTAGTGAGTGCCCAGACAGCAAGGGACAAGAAGTGAGAGTAAGCCAAGAGTAGGACAAAGGAATTAAATTGGGACGGAGTCAATTGCTTTCAGGGTGAGAATGAAGAGGATGTTTGATCACCATTAGCATGTACTTATAAAGGCGCAACAGAAACGGCAGCCTATGCTATGCTCAGGAAGCTGTCGCGACCACTCCAAAGAACAAAACTTGTGAGGTTGCAAAGCCTCCAAGGTTTGCCAAAAAGCCATGTGTGTGCTTCCTCAAGTACCTCACTCATAGTAACAATGTGCCCACACAACACGTATTGCACCATTACAGACTGCCACACAAACAGATACAAAGCACTTCTGGTGGCATTAGACTATCACACTATGGTGCCTTCTCTGTCTTGTTCTAATTTCCTGGTCCCATTATGCCTAGGATGGTAGGTATGGTGACTGTGGAAGAAGAGAAAGAGGTTCCCCAGGCAGGGTAATCAGTTGAGGAGAAGCAACTAAGGTACTGTACACTACTTCCCACAGGACCCATGCTAGGAGAGGACTGTTGGAGCATCGATTTCACCGCTTCAAAAGTGAAACAAACTTTAGATAAGTTGAACAGTTTCACAAACACTTTTTTTTGGTGCCAACATTTTTTTTATAATCGAAATGTTCGCGATTTTTGTATTTGAAAAAGTTTGATAAAAACATTCAGAAACCAAATCTCGGCAAGTTCACACATCGCTATTGGTGATATTAAAAATCAAGCCTTTTATTCGGTCTACTGCTACTCGACCCATTTGATTTTATTCCACAACCTATAACATGGTACTTGTCTAGAGTTAAAAGAATCCTTTGGTAGCTTTAGTCATTTCATTATGTACTATTTTGGCAATGTATGGGCATTCTGGCATGCGGGCCATGTGTTAGAGTAGGAAAAAAGGACCATGTGTGTCAGTCCTTATGCAGCAATAGGTCACTGATATGAATAACATATAATAGAGGGAGGCTATGCCTTATAATGCCATTTAATGTATTTGATCTTATGGTTTCCCCTAAAATCATGTTATTAGTTTCATTGTGTAGAACTATGGACATTGGACTCTGACCATGTGCTTTTACTCTACAGTATGTAGTACATATATATTGCCTTTATCGCTTTGCCAATGAAAGGTTATTTTATTATACTAAATGTTCTGTATAGTCTGCTAGTTTGTTTCTAGTCAACCCGGGTTGCGTTTGTTGTGATGTATGGTATTGCCTTTGTGCATGGTTATACCATAAAATGATACAGACGTCAATTGCGTCTGTGCCAAGTGAGAGATTCACAATTTTTTTATGAGGTGATTAACGGTTATTGTGCTGGAGAATAAACCAGTGTTTTTATTGTAGTCCTTAGCGATTTGGTTTAAAATGACTTAGAACCGCAAAACATTTTACAACGAATTGCAATCTATTACATCTTAATTTGTCTCATTGCAATTACGTTTTTTTCATTTGCTTTACAGAGCCTGTAAATTGAAGGAGCTGTTCCTCTCTCGATCTTAAAAGCCAGTCTGGAGAATCGCTGTTTTAATGCAGCAGGTCTGCCCACTACAAGCGAACGTACTTAAACTCTTGACCATACACTAAACCAAACACATGTTCCACTATCTCTCTAAAGGTGTTATTAAACAGGGATAGTGACGATTGGGGCACAGAAACAGCCATTGAAGTCATGGAGAGTTCCCGTGTGATAGTGCCCAGACACTATGGCAGTTTAATAAATAACTTTCCAAGACTCATATCATTAATTTGGTAAACTCCGCAAGACAGACTTCTTTCTCCCAATGTTTTAATTTTGTATTCTGTTTTAGGTGAATTGCTACTTTGAAAACTGCATTGAAGCTGTAGCAGGTTAGTAGTCACTTTAATAAACCAAGTTGCACATCAACACATATGTCATCTGGTATATGACACTAGGTGGGCACATCACAGGATAAACTGCTCAATGTTATTACATTTCTTCAGTCTGCACAGACTCACTTCCAGGAGCTGAAAGTCAAAGGGCTACTGACTTTTCAACAAGCTGTCATAATAAACCTCAGCAACACTTCCCTGCCCCCAAGCCAGTCCATGAAACCAGCTCTTAAATGCAGCAAAACAAATGTCATAGCAGAAATGTCGGTGTTCGTTGCCCTGCAATGCTCTTATCATAGCGAACACCAATCATGTTATCTGGAAGTGCGAGATGACAAGTACCGTGGTTGCTTTGGAGGATTACTGTCATAAAATAAACATTTGCAACGTGTTTAAAGTCTAAGTCCCACTTATACAATTATGATCATTGGCTTTTCTTTTCCTTCCATCCCAATTTGCTATCAAATGCCTTTGATCACTGGTTGTCAAAGCTTCAAAAATATTGAAAAACAGCGACTCTGGAAGAATGGTCAGGTATTGTCAAATAAATCAAAACAGTATAAATATATTTCGTATTTAAAAAAAATTTAAGTTTATGATCGGGGGAACAAGGTTGCATCATAAAACATCCAGCAAATAAAAACATCACTTGTGAGCATATTAACATGTAGACAGGTCTACAACCCTGATTTTTCTCATTATCTCCTAGCATACAATTATTCCACTGCAGCAAGGGATTCTGGGAAATTACATGCAAATGAGCACAGTGTCACCCTTTGCTTCAAATACATTTTAAACATGGAACCATATACGCTTATGTCTGCCGCATAATGTCAGCTTTTCAACACAGCTTGGTTTAAAGTTCATAGCCAGTAAACCTACTCACAGACAGCTGTTTCGACCTTTGGGTCTCATCAGTGTGAGGCTGATTATACTGGCTTTGCATCATAAGACATGGATGTAAATGCATTTGGGAGATAATTGGTTCTGTAAATATAGCCACCGCTATTATTTTTCTAAGAAATACTTAAGCATTTAAGAATATGTTACTAAGACTTTGCAAACATTAATACGTCGTTTGTATATCATACGCTACCTTATAGTCTTTTGTACATAAATCTAACAATCAAAAGACCCTAAACTATGAAGGATACATTAAAAATGTTATACAAAGTGTTACGTGCCTCGATGCTTTCATTTTACAGCAAATCCAATGCATGCTGTTACGTGGGTATATCAAGATATATGTCACCAGGTTCCCCCTTGGTACCCTTTATCTGCCGATCTGGAGAACGCGCAGGGAGATGCCAGGTACCGCCGGGTGACAGGCGGACCGTGTGCAGTTGCAGGGAGCGCTGCGGCAGGTTGTAGTATGGCGAGAGGGTCGCCGGAGCTCTGCAGCAGCCCCATTTGCAGGGCGCCAACATTTTGAATGTTATGCATGCGCATTGGGTACCATGCGCAGTGCGGCCGCCATTACCAAAAGGCTCCGCAAGGGACTACAAGTCCCAGCAGCCTGAAGTTTGGGACCAGACCTAGGCATATCCCAGAAACTTTTAAAGGTGAGACACTCCAGTGGGAGTTCACCCCACGCAAAGGTGGACGTCTTCGTTGGATCAGGCTGATCCTTGTATCATTCAGCGGTACCCAGGTACTGAGTACCCGGGAAGGTATCCTCCTCTCCGTGCACCAACGGCCACACACACACTGTGGGCAGCGCTACCACACACATCTTGGGTGGGCTGGACTCTGTGGACACCGGGCGGTTAGGTGCCATGGGCACCTCAGTACTTTGGGGTATTCCACCGGTGTGGGTATATTGTGTGGGGGTTCATATGGTATTGTGTTACGAGGGTTATACTGTGATATAACTTCTTACTATGTTATCAGTAAAGATAAGTTGTTATACCACCGTGTGTGTATATTTATTCTGTAGTGTGTGTTCCTGGGAAGGGGTTATCCAAATGTGCTTGGATCCCTCCCAGGTGGAGGCGCTGACATCAGATCGACTGTAATCACCCCAGGCTCCCTATAGCGGAGGATCAGGTTTCATGTGAGTCACTCAGGTAACGCACCACAGGTAGTTTCCCTAGACACGGGGGAAAGGGGGCTACTGTACATATAAATAATTGAATGCATATGGGAAAAACATTTCCACACATCTTAAAAATAAACACTATACACAAATAGCTGTAATATTTGAAGTTCAATAATAACAATGTATCAAGAAGATATTTCCGGCGTAGAATCATTATTTCCTCTGACAAAGCTCATATAAAAAACTAGTATTGGTACTAGGGGATGTGCTTAAAGGGATGCGATAAACAGTTTTGCTGTAAAGTTGAAGTTTACTGAAGCATTTTAAATATGGACCTCTAAGCATCAATGTTAGATGTTTCCGTCTGTCTAAAATGTTGGTTTGCCAAAATGTGGTCAGAAGAGTACATTTTCCTAAACTGGAGATAGTATGCCTTTAACAGGTGCAATCCCATGAAGCCAGCCAAAAGACAATTTTTTATAAGGAATTTAATTGTTTTGACTTCCCCAAACTCTAACCATGGTAGTAGCAAAGATTTGTCTGGTTTCCTTTTTTTCACTAAAAGTTATTACACATTGAATTTTACAATTACAATCAAACATTTCTTGGAGTGATGGTCAAATCAAGTGATTTCATTACCCTTAGCCCATCCGGTCCTGATCAGACAGCCAATAACAATAAGGGGACTGAATCAGACCAAATCAGACCAAAAGGGTGTAGACAAGAAATCAAAATCTTCGCAAATCTCAACTCACCATGTTTAATGACAAAATTAAAACAATTATTTTCTAATACTTATAGTTGCCAGATGTTGGTATAAAAACCCCATAAATCACTCCAAGTTGTCCCGTTAAACAGATCACTGTCATCAGTTAACTTTGGTCCTTGGAGGTATTGCCCCTTTAAAGCTGCAGACCAAGCAATATCCTACGTGTTTTTTTTTTGCTTAAATAAATCAGTTATGTACCATGAGAAAATACTTGTAGCATTATTTTTATTTAAAAAAACTCTGAATTACATTTGTAATGTATTATAATGTAACAAGCTGTTTGTTTCTATAGCAACCATTAACAAAGTCAGATACTGAGTCAATACTCTTCTGCAGTCATTTAGTGAGCCCCTGAGCCGAATCTTCGCCGATCGATCTCAGGAGAAGGGATCGATCGGCAACTTGGCTAATTACTTATCAGTGTGTGGATTGCATTGAAGGGGAAAAAATGAAAATGAAAAAAAAAAAACGTCCGCTTGCACTGCTGCTTTAAATGCTTGACTGGATTTCCTAATGAGCCAATGGAAACAGACTTATACAGAGAAAGGAGTGACAGAGAACTGACAAGGTCATCGGATCAGCTCTCAATATACAGTGGTGACTAGAGTTGGGCAACATGCGGATATAATACTAATAATAATATACAATAGTAATATTGCGATTATAATAATAAAAATGACAATGGGTATATATTAAATGTTATTATTATCGTAATATTCGTATCAGTGAGTCTTGGGAGTCATTGACATTTTAAAGACCGCTTAGCAACATGCTGTTTATGAAGCAGTAGCTGCAAAGGAGACAGAGCTGCGAACATAAACGGTATCTTGGCATCCCCCTTCTTTACCTTATCACCTTTATTGTAACGGCATCCGTCCCTCCTGGCAGGATTCTTTTGTCCTCTGTTTGCCCCTTAATCTAAATCCCTTCACTATTCCCATCTCTGACATTTAGCGATATTGCAAAATAAGAATTTTGTATTCAATTAAAAATATAATAAAAATGAAAAGCAATACCAATTTGTAATCAATGTTAAAACGATGTACCTCACAAATTATTTTAACCATTTGCTATGAGACTAGGCTTTAAAAAAATTACTAAAAAAAGTTAATATTGTATAAACAATAGGAAATAGATATTTCATATTTAATTTTTTTTAGTGTCCTCTAATGGCAGCCAAAAACAGCTGGAATATAACTCCTCCTTTTAGCTGGGCTAGGACAAGAGTTCTGACGAAGGTATAAAGGAGGTGTGGCCTGTTCCCTGGTCAGTAATCAGTTATCTAAGCTCCTAAAAAGAAGTAGAAATTAACCAAATAGACAGGTTAAAGTGGGTTGCCATGTAGGACTTTAACAGAAATATCGGTAGGTATATTTCCTATTTTCTTCAGCGTCCTCTATGGCAGCCACAAATAGCTGGGATTTTCTAAAGCAGTTAAACAAATTGGATGCGTACATCAATAGTAGTTGATGGAATTACATCTTGTAAAACCTTCCTCCCAAATCTCATATGAGCCGAGGCTTGGAGATCTATCCTATAATGCTTAGTTAAGGTATGCATGAAGACTATGTTGCTGCCTTACAGATGTCTTCTGTGGAGAGCCTTTGCTTTCTCTGCCCAAGAACTTGCCATAGCCCTTGTTGAATAAGCCCAAATCATCTCTGGTGGAACCCTCCTTACAGATGTATAAGCATCACAGGTGGCTGTTGTGATCCACCTAGAAATAGGTGTGGCTGAGGCCACTTGCCCTTTTCTGGGACCTTGATAAAGAACGAACAGCCATGAGGTTTTCCTAAACTCAGCGGTCTTCTAGATATAGGCGGTCAACACTAACTACATCCAGATTTTGTAATATTTGCTCCTATTTGTTTGAAGGGTAAGGGCAAAAAGAAAGGAACATGGTAATCTGATTCATAGCAAACTCATATACCACCTTAACACAGAAGAGATTAACTGCTCGCATTACAACTTTATCCTGATGAATCTCTGTGCTATAGTGATTTCTGTGATAAATATGGTCTTGATGGTGAGTGAATTAATCGATAGGTCACTCAAAGGTTTAAAAGCCACTGCAGTGAAAGCCTCCAAGACCTGATTTAGATCCCATGAGGGTATGGGAGCCTTTATTCATGGCTTGATTCGGATAGTTGCCCTGATGAATCTGGTGACCATAGGATCGAGAGAAATTTGCTTATAAAGAAGGGCACCCAATGTGGACACTTGTACCATACGTATTTCCATAATTTTCCTAACTCAATCCATACACAGCCTTTTAGGATGACAGATTGGTAACTTGACTTGACATCACAGGTAACACAATATTTTGATTTTCCAACTGCTTTCTTCAGCTTAGCAGCCCGAGTCCAGCTGCAGCTGCTCAGATTTCTGGTGGGCTGAAGCAGGATGGGGCAGACATTGTTAAGAGCAGTAATGCCAATATACCTCCTGGGAAGACCAGACGAACCAGGCACTGGTGGCTAGCAGTGGAAGTATGTCAACAATGGGGTGCAGGCAGGCTGGCAAAGTTGCAGAGAGTAGCTGCTTGGAAAGCTGTTGAATTCCAGAGGCAGATACTGCTTGACCAAGTTTGGTGAGAAATCAGTTATAGTCTGTGATTCAAGTACTGTGTAATCATTATACCCTACCCCTGTTATTCATGCTTCGGCAATATTGAAATTTTCTTTCGTCATGCCAATAAAGCTTATTTGATTTTATTTGAATTTCTGTGCAAAAACAGATACTGCAACAAAGTGCAGTGGCAAATGGTACCCTTTAAATACCTGGCTATCATGCCTCCAGGCTCTCCCGGCATTCCACACGACCGAAAGTAGCGTCAGAATCCCCCAAACCCAGGAAGCTGCATGTGCGGAATCCCGCATCCCAGAAAACCAATAGAGCAGCCCAATGAATGGCTTCTAATTTCTCTGCACAGCCAAAAGTGCCCTGGCAGTGTACACGGTCTTTTCCTCATAGAAAGCTTAAGAGTAACCTGCTAAAGGAAAAAGCCGGTAAGATACATACATGCATACATACATAGGTAGGACAAGAATAACTGACATGGGAACATGCTTTATACCTGCATCCAAACTCTTGTCCTACCCCAGCTAGTAGGGGTAGTTATATCCTTGTTATTTTTTCCCCTATTGAACAGATATTTATAATGATCATATTCATATTGTTTTTGTAGGAAATGTTTTGTTACACCCAACTACAGAGGCAACTCTTCCATTAAGCAACATAGGAGTCCATCTAGGGCCAGCAGGCTCAATGCGTCTAACCAAGTCTATATTTTGCCATGTCCCCATGGATATAAAGCCCACCTCCATGCACCCCATGACTCTTTTTTTCTTCTTATGTACGTTTCTGACTTCTACATCAGCGGTAGGTAGTACCTGGTGTGCAGCAGGACCCATCTCTCAGCAGCAATACACGCATTTCACTTCATAAGATTATAAAAATGATTGCTGCAAAAATCTGCAACACATTGGGGAGTGCGGCCCATTTAAAAATGATTGCTTAGGGCTCCACAAGACCTAGATGCGCCACTACAAGAAACAACGTGATAGCCATCCACCTTCACTGTTTCAGCTTTATTCAGATACTGCTTAGTTGTAGATGTCATCAATAATTGAGAGTTGATAACCTTAGTTGAGGTATATTTCACCCCCTGCCGTGTGTGTCAGCTAGAGATTTGATGGAACTAGTTATAGGAGTTTGCAAAACGTTAACAGATAAACAGGTTTAAAATTATTTTATTTAAACTGAGAAATAACTAAAAAAAATCATGAGTAAATAAAAGAAAAGGCGATTGGAAAATAGATACATATTTGTATTTTGCATGTTGAATTATATACCTTTATTTTTGATGCAAGGAATACGTATGTACATATTTTTTAGTAAATGTTTATTTACTCATTAGACCCTAATGTAGCAGGCTATATCTTTACCAATAAAATGAGTGAAGTCTACTTTTTAAATATACTAACACAGTTATTATAGTATTGTCTACTTCAATGACAATGACAATTAGCAGTTAACAGAAATTATAGTAATGACTTTACTCTAGTTTCATTCCGTCTTCCATTCTAAATTGTCCCAGAATTGTCCAGGTTATCTGTGCTCAATCGAATATCGCTATAAAGAGAGGGACCCATGATAGAATTGTTTTCATCTGCAGTTTCATTTCTGAAGTTTAATACTGCATAATGTTTGATAGAACCACTGAAAGACATTTTTAGTGCTTCTTCTACCCGGCTGCTCACACTGCAATGTCTTTTTTCCTTTTCCTTTCCAAATAATAAAAGTTCGGAGTGAATTTTAAAACCGAGCTTATAGTTTGCCCGATGCGTAAAAAAGCGCAGTTATGGAATGGTTTTGCATTGATTAGGTGTAAATAACTTTTTTTGGCGTCTTTAAAACAGTAATGTTCAAACCACCATGAAACAAATATCATGCCTGCAATTGCTTCCTCCAGGACTTTTAGAAAATGTATTACTGTATAAACAGAGCCAACTTTGGCAGTGCTGGAAATGCAAGCAAGGCATGAGTTTGCTGCCCCTAAAGTGGATACAGTTCTCCTGCTGTGGCACATCTGCTTAGTGGAGAGAATTGTGCTTTTCTGCAGCCAGCGCGCCTTCAAAACTTCTTAATGGCAGTAACAATGGTATGACGATATTCAGTGGAAATGCTTTCTGAAAGTTATTAAGTTTGAGAAGCGTTACGGAGTCTCTTTCAGTTTTTGTTCCATGAGAAGCTGCCACTTTAGGTGTATTTGTTAAAGGTGCAGTGCTTCCAAATATTGCAAGGTTTATTGCCACAGTTAACAAGTAAAAAAATAAAACACACTTTCCCTTTTCAATGCAGTACTGGAAATAATCATTAAGCACTCACAATTTTGTATCTGCGATTGAATGTTAATCCAGAAAAATACCAAATATCTCATGACTCTGATCCAACGGGCCACTTGTGCGTGCTCTACTCCCCTGTTGGCGACTCTGCCTGTACCCCACTATAATTTAACATCGCTAACCCCTCTCCCCAACTATAATGATGACTAACAACCCTATTTGACAAAAGGTGGCCAATATGAAATTATATGCACAGAAACACAACCAATAGTAATAAACACACAGATACAGTATATAGTTAAAAAAAAACTAAACAAAAAAAACTAAACAAAAAAACCCCCACTATATATATCCAATGAAGAATATCACTTGTGAGCACATTCACATGTCTTAAGACAGGTCTGCATCTGCAACCATTATCCCCTAGCATAACCATTATCACCTAGCATACTGTGCTTCCACTGCAGCAAGAGGTTCTGGGAAATGGCCCATGTTGTGCTTACAAGCTTTGTGAACAGAAGAGCATTTGCTCATATGGGTTCCATGTAAATGGATTTCAGGCAAAAGGTGACACTGTGTACTCATTTGCATGTCACTTCCCAGAATCCCTTGCTGCAGTGGAAGCACTGTGTGCTAGGTGATAATGATTGAAAGGCAGGGTTGCAGACCTGTCTAAGACATGTGATTGTGATTACAAGCGATATTCTTTATTGGCTATATGCAATACGGTGGAGGTTTTTTGTCGCCTTTTTCACCCACCATTACTTAAAATGCGTGTGTGTGCGTGTGTGTGTGTATATATATATATATATATATATATATATATATATATATATATATATATATATATTTTTTTTTTTTTTTTTTCATATATTCATAGAATCACTAAAGGCCAACCACAACCAATAAAACCTGAGGACAAGGGAAGAGCAGTGGTCATAATGAACACCACAGACAACTCCCTGATGCAAAGTATTACACCAAACTGCAGGAGGATCCAACAAAAAAAAATACATGAGAGAATTCAACAGGATCATTAAAACACTCTTGATCCACACAAAAGAACAAATTCTGGAACTGATACCAGCTAACCCAAAACCTGGCACATTCTACATACTCCCTAAAATTCACAAAGAGGGTACCCCTGGGTGCCCTATTATCTCTGGATCTGGCACACGAACTGAGAATATTTCTGGCTGGGTGGAAGGCATTCTAAAACCACTTGTCAGGAACACACCCAGCTATATCCAGGACACCACCGACCTGCTAAACAAACTTAATGACATTGGCCCCCCACCCAACAGGAACACTACTAGCAACCATGGATGTAGAATCACTTTACAAAAACATTCCCCACAAAGATGGGATTTCAGCCTGTAGATACTGTCTGGGACCGCAGTAAACACTCACAGAGACAGTGACTAAATGCATCGAATTTATTCTGACCCATAACTACTTCACATTTGGAAATGACACATACCTCCAGACAACCGGGACGGCTATTGGCACTCGGATAGCGCCACAATATGCCAATCTGTTCTGCGCAAAACTGGAAAGTGACTTTCTTTCCACCTGTCACTTGAAACCCCTTACATACCTTCGGTACATCGATTAAATCCTCCAGATTTGGACCTCTGGTGAACAGGACCTCCAACAGTTCCATGAGAACTTCAATATGTTCCACCCGACCATCAACCTCAAACTCACTCATTCCCCATACGAAGTATATTTCCTAGACACCACCATTACTATAAAAAACAACCAACTACAGACTTCAGTATACCGCGCAACTACAGACAGAGACAGCTATTTGAGGGACAACAGCTGCCACCCGACACACACTAAGCATGCAACCATCTACAGTCAAGATACAACCAGATATGCTCTGACACAGCAGACAGAGGCCAGCGGATTAAAGCCTTGAGATCGTATTTCATAAACCGTGGATATAACCAAAGAATTGTAGACCAGCAAATCCACTAAGCCACCAGAATACCAAGAAGTGATCTCCTTGAATACAGACAGAAACAGACAAGCGACAGGGTACCTTTGATGGTCACATATAATCCACACTTAGAAGCCTTACGCAAGATCGCAACAACCCTTTCTCCAGGAAGATACAAGACTGCATCAGGTCTTCCCTGAAACACCCTTATCATACAGAACCTCATAATCTCAAAAAAATGATGGTGAGGAGTAAAGAATTCAACAGTACAACTGAATGTGGGACAAGACCATGCCAGGACGCAAGATGCAAAACCTGCTCAATGCTCCACACAGCGGGCACAATACAAATACCACACAGGAATCTGGAGTATAAAATCAGAGGAAGGTTCACCTGTTCCTCCAGCAATGTCGTGTACTGTACCTCATCATGTTCATGAAATGCCCAGGGGGATGCTGCTACATAGGTGAGAAGGAACAGGGGCTAAACTAGAGAATTAATCTGCATCGCCACAGCGTCACACGCGGAACAAAAGACAGTCCTGTTGGCGAACATTTCTCTGACTCTGGCCATAAGACGTACGATCAGAAGGATGCCATACTCAAAGGTAATCTTAGAACACCGAAAAAGAGATGGTTGCATGAATACAAATGTATGCAACTGTTTGGGACACTTAGCTGTGGTTTAAACTGAGACCGCCATTTCATGAGTCACTACTGACACAAGAGAAGTCTTGAGTGATAAAGGTCATGTCTTTACATACTGCACTATATGAATGCACACACAGCTGTCTCTTACACATACAATTACACAATGTAATTCCATCCCTATATACCAATAGGGACCACATAGTATCCACACACACTTATAGTATTGAAACACCCTCTTACATTTTTACACCTACACATACCATTGGTATACACTCCCACTCCATAGACACCTTTTGTAAAGCGCTGTATACACGGTGGGCACTTTATATATTTATATTTATTTACATACATACACACACACACTTACATCAGTAACATTCATGGACCATTTAACTCCTCAAGTAATAAATCGCATACAGCACTGGGGGGAGGGATAGGTTTCCGTCACAGATAACATTCCAAGATGCACTGTTTTTAAGTTACACCGTGTGTGTGTGTGTGTGTGTATATATATGTACATGATATTCCTATAGCTTGCTAGGGAGCTTCAATACACATGTATGCAGATGACACAATCTAGTATGCACACAGCCCTAGCCTGTCCGACCTTGAACACATACTTCAATCTAACTTTTTTAGACTTGAAAATTGGATTTCCCAAAACAAACTTCTTTTAAACACTGACAAGACTGTAACAATGGTATTTGGGACCAAGGCTAACATTTTTAAAGCTTCCAATGACTGAGCTCCAGATCAGAACCAATGCTAAAACCACCCTAACTACTGTTACTAGTTTTAAATACTTGGGCATATGGTTTGACTCCCATTTAACATTTGGGATGCACATTGATATCCTGACATCCAAAACCTACTGTATGCCAAACTAGGTGTACTTTATAGGAACTAATCCTCCCTAAGTCAGAAAGCGTATCGCACAGCAGATGCTAATGCCACTTATCGAATATAGGGACATCGTATACAGCTCAGCACACCAAACCCACCTTAGCAAACTTTATACCCTCTACAATTCAATATGCCGTTTTGTTCTCCAATGCAACTACAACACACATCACTGCGAAATGCTTAAAGAACTAGATTGGTCATCACTTGAGTCTAAGTGCCATGTCCATCTTTCCTGTCTTGTCTTCAAATACTTTCTGGGCAAGCTACCCTCTATCTCAACGAGCTCCTTGCCCCTACCACATGCAGCACTTATCTGAGATCTGACTCCAAAAGACTGTTCATGGTCCCATGGTTCAGCAAAGTATCAGACCACTCCTCCTTCTCTTACCGTGCACCTCACACCTGGAACAATCTACCGGAGACTCTCACAGCCTCCACCAGTCTAGGTTCTTTCAAAACTAAAGCGGTTTCCCATTTTAACCTGGTCTGTAACTGCTACATACGTCTATGATATATATTATCTCTAACTGTGCATGCTATGTCTTGTATATAATGTATACCCTGTTCACTTATGCAACTGTATTTGTAACCATGTATTATTATTTGTCATCTTAACTATACCCAGGACATACATGAAAACGAGAGGTAACTCATATTACTTCCTGGTAAACTATTTTATAAATAAATTAAAATAAATAATGTAGTTACTTGCCTGCTTTATTCATTGTAACACTGCCGGAAGAAGAGATCAGTGTATCTCGAAAGCTCGCACAAATAAAATCATTTAGTTAGCCACCGAACAGTATTGTCTATTCGTTTTTGATTATATATGTACCATGTTAGCCGAGCTTAATAATCAAAAACGAATAGACTATTGTGTGTTGTGGCCAACAAAATGCTTTTATTTGTGCGAGCTTTCGAGATACACTGATCTCTTCCAGCGGTGTTACAATGGATAAAGCAGAAAAGGTTTCACTTACAAACAGTGCATCTTGGAATATTATCTGTGACTGAAACCTATCCCTCCCCCCAGTGCTGTGCTTTATGACTTGGTGTTAAATGGTTCCTGAATGTTAGTGATGTAAGTGTGTGTGTGTATGTAAATATAAATGTATAAAGCACCCACAGTGTATACAGCGCTTTACAAAAGGTGTGTGTGGAGTGGGAGTGTATTCCAATGGTGTGGGTACGTGTAGAAATGTAAGAGGGCAAGTGAAACCTTTTCTGCTTTATCCATTGTAACACCGCCGGAAGAGGAGATCAGTGTATCTCGAAAGCTCGCACAAATAAAAGCATTTAGTTAGCCACAAAACGGTATTGTCTATTCGTTTTTGATTATTAAGCTCGGCTAACACGGTACAGATACCTATACAATCATATCTATATATCTATATATATATATCTATATCTATATATATATTATATATACACACACATATACACCTATATATACACTGTACACATCTATATATACACACACACACACACACACACATATACATATATATATTATATATATATATATATATATATATATATATATATATATATATATATATATATAAAATCATCCCTTGTTAATCCACTGCTGGATGAAGGCCTCCTCAATAATCTTCCGTGTACTGCGGCTGCAAGGCAATTCTCCATGTTTCTCTAACAAACGTTATGATTTCATCTTCCAATCTTACTTTTGGTTGTCGTCTTGGTGCTATGATAACATTTAGAATTGAGCCAAGTACCATCCTGTGCAACAATGGTTATTCCTTCTTGCAATATACCCGTCCCATTACCATTTTTATTTCTTCACCATTGTGATGATGTCACAGACTTGTGTTTGGTTTCAAACTCTTATATTCCTTTTCTTGTCTCTTCAGGTAATACTCAGTATACATCTCTCCATACTTATTTGAGTTGTCTGAAGCTTCTGAATCATCTTTGAATTTAGGGACCCAGTTTCACATACATATGTGAGCACAGGCAGAATAAACTGGCCAAACACTTTCTTTTTGAGGCACAGTGGAATGTTCCCTTTTAAGATGGTCTTGTTTCTTCCAAATGCGCTCCATCCCATCTTCATTCTGCTACTGATTTAATTTGAACGGTTCACATATATTGATACTTGCTGGCAATGGTAGACAGTATGACTTATAGTTCTATTTAATTTATTTCAATCTTTGTATAGTTTTTATTATTTAGTAAACGTTTTACCAGGAAGCAATACATTGAGAGTTACCTCTTGTTTTCAAGTATGTCCTGGGCACACAATTATGATGACAGATACATGGTTACAAATACATGGGTACATTAGGTGAGCATTCATTATATATGAAGACTTTGCATGAACAGTAAAAGATAATATATATTATAGGTGTATGTAACAGTTACAGACCAGATTAAAATGTGAGACAGTGTTAATTTTGAAAGAACTTAGATTGGTGGCAGCTTTGAGAGTCTTGGGTAGATTGTTCCAGTTGTGGGGTGCACGGTAAGAGAAGGCAGAGCAGCCAGATACTTTGTTGACACATTTGTTGAACATCACTTGCTGAGATCCATAAAGAGGTCCACTTTTTACGTTCATCGGGGAGTTCTCTGATCAGTTGCAGGAGGTCTTCTGGACTTGTGGCAAAAAAACAATGTCATCTGCAAATCATAGGTGACTGAAGTATTCACTGTGCAGGAGAATACAAGGGCATAATTCAGGAGAGAAAGAGTGAGAAGAAACCACCAATGACATACCATGCATCCACACAGAAGTAGCAGCAAAGCAAATAAAACCAATGAAGAATGGAAAGGACACTGGTGAAGATAGAACTACAACTGAAATATTGAAAGCAGCTGGGGAAGAAGTAGAGAAAATCCTTGGAAAACTCTTTACATGCAAAAAAAAAAACGAGGAAAATTCCAGAGCAATGGAGCAATGCTGTAGTTATCCTCATTTACAAGGAAGGACAAAGAAGCCCTACAGACCAATCAGTCATCTACTTCCAATCACTTACAAGATTCTGATGATGATACAAATCTGCTGCAACAGACCCTGAACTATGCCCAGCCAAGAGAACAAGCAGAATTTCAGCGGATACAATACAATGGACCACAGCCAAGTCATACAAGAAGTGATTTTCCAAAGTAATGAATACAATCTACCACTCATTTTAGGATCTGTAGATTACAAAATAGCATTTGATTCTGTCTACATCTCAGCAGTCTTAAAGGCATTAAAAAGACAAAACATTAAAGAAGCGTACATTGATATTATTAGGAACATTTACAGGAATTTCCCCAACAACCATTAGATTACATGAAGATACAAGCAAGATAAGGATCTGCAAAGTAGTGCGACAGGGAGACACCAGGGCACCAAAGTTTTTTGCAGCAACACTTGAAGAATTACTCAAGACATTGATTTGGGAAGAAAAGGGATTATATACAGTGGTGAGAAAACATTTGTGAACCCTTTAGGAATTTTACATAATTCAAACCTAAAATGTTATTAGATCTTAATCCATGTTGTAATAATAGTTAAAAATAACCTGAACAAACAAATGGCACAAAAACATGATACTTTTTCAACATGTGAACCTTTAGATTCAGTACGTGGTGGCACCCCCCTTGAGCAGCAATGACTTCAACTAAGAGTTTCCTGAAATTGCTGGTCAGTCGCTCATATCGTTTTTGAGGAATTTGACCCATTCGTCCTTACATAACTGCTTCAACTCAGTGACATTTGAGGGCTTGCTTGCATGGACAGCTCTCTTCAGGTCCTGTCACAACATTTCAATTGGGTTTAGGTCCGGACTTTAACTAGGCCATTCTAAAACGTGGAATTTCTTCTTTTGCAGCCATGTGGATGAGCGACTTTGGCTCCAGCTCATGGACGGATGGCCTGACATTCTCCTCTAGAATCTTCTGATACAATGCAGAATTCATGGTTGTGTCAATGATGGCAAGCTGTCCAGGTACTGAGGCGGAAAAGCAGCCCCAAATCTTCACACTCCCACCACCATGCTTGACGGTTGGGATGAGGTACTTCTGTTCGAATGCAGTGTTTGGTTTTCACCAAACAACCTATCATTGAGGCGAACATGTTGCTCTTTTGTCCAGACATTGTTTGTCTAATTCATACATCATTTTGTTTCAAAAGACATGGAATTGGTTAATATAAACCCTATTGAATATTTAAGAAAAGACTGGCTTTGATTCAAGAAGGTTATCATGGAAAAACTATGGAATTTCCGTAATTATCACTGAGGCTCACAAACTTTCTCGCATATGTATGTCTTTATTTATATAGCACCATTAATGTACATAGCGCTTCACAGCAGTAAGACACATGACAATCATATAGATAACAAATAATATAAATAAAACAAAGGGGAGAAGTGCTTCAGACATAAAGGTAACATTTAGGAAAAGGAGTACCTGCTCCAAAGAGCTTACAATCTAATTGGTGTGTGTGTGTGTGTGTATATACATACACATTATATATAACCAACTTCTTGAGTGCCAGTGAGGCTACCTACTGTAGGTCTATGTCAAGGACAGAAGTTGAATAGATTAACACGTTTTGGTGTTGTATGAAGGATAGAGGCTCTTTCATTCTCGCTCTCACTTTCTTTCTCTACTGAACTTTCTACTTCATGTTTCCTGTGAAAACTACTTTAAAACAGATACAGGATAGTACTGTGTTGACCCATGGATTAGACAGAATGAACGTAAGGGAGAAATGAGATCCTTATTGGCTAAATAATGGTTTAAAAAGAGTTAACATTTTCATCACCGCTCCGGTCCCTTCTTCAGCCAAACGTTCTCCTGGAGAAGGGACACGAGCTAGCCTGAAAACATGCACTCTTTTTAATAATTTGTTAGCCAATTAAATGTACAGTGTATTACTTCTACCTTACATTCATTTGAGCTACATAAAAGCCCAAACGACATAATTTACCACATATACAATACATACTATTTTAGAAGAGCCTAGCTAGCTATCTATAACTAAGAGGAAGTATTTTCCGGCAATTCTAAAATTGCAGTGGGACTGATTGAGATGGATTCTTCAAGTAGCAATTTCCTCTCAAATTTAAATTCTAACACATGGTACTGATAGTTTATATAAGCTGATTTAGCATTTTTTTCTGATTTTTTTGGCTGTGCTTTCACCTGGGTTTTCACTCCCCCCCCCCCACTAAAATGAGGGATTACCATGCCTTTTTATTTGCTCAATATAAGTGTACAGCTATTTTAAATTCTCAAACTGAATTGGTTTATGCAATGACTTACTGATGGTTCTAACAACAGATGAACTTCAAGATAAAAATGAAAATAAAGCAGGCATAAAGGGGATTGTTTCTTTAATGCAGGTATTTTTGCATTATTTTTTTCTTTAAGCTTTGCTGCCTCACAAATATTAATTTATATAAATATTTACCACAAGCAGGAACCATTTCTAGGATTTTATTATGGAGTATGTAATAAGGATAGAAAAAAAAAAGAAAATAAATTAACACCAAATTAGACTACATTTTTTTTTAGCCTAGTTATGGGAGTGATCATTTAAGAATTAGGTTTAGGTTTCTTTGAAATTGTATTTCTTATTTTTATGTTCCCGGTAATACAAAGCATTCCGGAGGCTGCAGTAAAGGAAAACACCCCCTAACTAGAAACCCGCAAACAGATTCAACCCTTGTTAGAGGATTCAGGTACCAGCACAAGGCATACGAATTAGCTTACACATCTGGAATTAGTTATTTGCCTGTGGCATGTTTCATATCACAAACAGGTACTTGGAAATAGTGGTAGCAGCAGGCCCTGGGTGGGCGAGGGATTAGTCTTTTCTACAGAGGCAGAGCACTGACATGACGGAGAGGTTAGGGACACGGTGCTGACATATCCCCAAAACCGCTCTAAGCCTCTAAGGGTGAGATCTGAAAAGAAATTTAACAACAACAAAAATCACAAAATATGAAACGCTTTATGCGACGCTGATCCCTAAATCAAGCCGTTAACAGCCCTATCAAAAATAGTAAAGGGCTGGGAGAAATGAAATCCTTTCGACAGCTGTTTGGGAGGCTTTCCGCAAAAGATTCATTTGTTTCACGAGAAGGAAATTGGTTGAGAATTTCAAGTCTGGGCTGAGGTTTTTAAGGAAAGTCTTATGAGCAGGATACACACCATGTCGAGGGCGACTGATATCTATCTGTTCCTATTACATGAGCGTGGTCTCCATGGCTTGACTAGCCTTTACATTACAAAACACATAAAGCTTCTGAAAAACAGCACACCTATATAGGGCTGAAGCGCAGATGTTACCTCAGTGTAGTTATTGCCATTCTTTTTTACACTGTGCACCCCCTGCTAGAAAATATTTGTTCCATAAACCCCTAATTAATCAATCTTATTGCCAACTCATCACACAATTGCTA